>NW_025533527.1:685000-926779 GCF_020615455.1 Coregonus clupeaformis | reverse complement strand
CTGTCACGATTCAGACAGACGACCAGAGGACCACAATTGCGCCACACCAGAAAGTTTATTAAACTTAAGGAAAAGGGAAGTAGGGAGGAATGAAGGCTCCAGGGCAACAGGGATCCCGTCCCCATGCGCTGGGTCTGTGCCCCCCAGTGGCAGCGATCGTCCTATGAAGCCGGTGGTGGGTGGTCCAGAAGTCCGGGATTGAAGAGTAGTCAGGAGTCAGTAATGGCAGAAGCAGGTCTGGATCTCCTGAGGCAGAAGAGTATCCAAAAACAGGCAGGTCCGGGGTCACAAAACCAGGGTGAGCCAGAAGCGAGCAAACAGGTTCCGGGTGTGAGCTTTGCAGACGATCTGACACCGGAGAGCTGAAAGACAGGGCCTTAAATACTGGGAGAGGTTAGTGGGTAATGCGGCGCAGCTGGCAGAGTAATTAGAGCCGAGCAGAGCAGGGACAGGTGGAGCTAGTTAGGCTGAGTAGAGAGAGGGAGGTGAGCAGAGTGGAAGATAGTGGAAAACAAATTAAGGTGGTAACCCGGTGGAGTGAGAGGCTCATGACAGAACCCCCCCGAGGACGGCCCCAGAAGTCCCAAGAGCAACACCACGCCGGGCGGAAGGAGGGAGCCGGAGGAGGGCTAGAACTCCTCCGAACGGTCCAGTGAACGTCCTCATCCTCGGAGGAAGCCGGGAGGGCCGTGGTCGGGAGATGGACGGTCCGAGACAGGATCAGGCACAGGACAGGAAGCCGAGCGGGCCGGACGGTTAGGGACCCCCTCTGGGGGCGGCCCCCTACGGATTGCAGGTTGATCAGGATGCCGTTGGTGGAGAGCGGTGATGAGAGTCCTATCCACAATCCGACTAGCTGGCACCCAGGTCCTTTCCTCAGGTCCATAGCCCTCCCAGTCAATGAGGTACTGGAGACCCCTACCCCTCCCGTCTGGACCGAAGCAGGCGACGGGCCGGTGTAAACCAGACCACCATCGGCGAGCCGTGGAGGAGGAGGACCAGGCGCAGCAGGGACCAGCGGACTCTCATGGATGGGCTTAATCTTAGGACACATGGAAAGTGGGGTGCACCCTCAGGAATTAGGCAGTTGGAGCCGGACAGCAGTTGGGCTAATCACTCTTATGATAGGGAATGGGCCAATGAACCGAGGTGCCAGCTTCTGCGACTCCCCACCCTGAGTGGCAGGTTCTTCGATGACAACCACACCCCTTTGACCAACATGGTAGGTGGGAGCAGGAATTCTCCGACGGTTGGCCCCGGTAGTGTAGCTGGCAACGGACCTGAGGAGTGTGGCTCGGGCTTGTGACCAGGTGCGGCGACATCGACGGGCAAAAAGCAAGTGCAGATGGGCAAGTAACCTCCTCCTCCTGGCTGGCAAATAGAGGAGGCTGGTATCCATAAACACATTGGAAAGGGGACATACCGATGGCAGAGCAGGTCAGAGAATTGTGTGCGTACTCCACCCATGTCAATTGCTGCGACCAGGAGTGGGGGTTGCGTGAAGTCATGCATCGCAGCGCCTTCTCGAGCTCCTGATTAGCCCGGCTCTGACTGCCCATTGGATTGGGGATGGAATCCGAAGTCAGACTGACTGTGGCTCCCAGCAGGTGACAGAACTCCTTCCAAAAGCGGAGGAGAATTGTGGACCACGGTCAGAAACAACATCCCTTGGCAGTCCGTGGATCCGGAAGACGTGTTCCAGGACCACCTGGGCGGTCTCCTTGCGGTTGGGAGCTTGGGGAGGGAATGAAGTGTGCCATCTTGCTGAAACGGTCAACGATGGTGAGAATGACGGTCATGCCACTTGAAGGGGGGCAGCCCCGTGACAAAGTCAAGGGGCGATGTGAGACCAGGGACGTCTGGGCACAGGGCAGGGGCTGCAGCAATCCGGGCTGGGGCTGGCAGGACGACTTGTGTTGGTTGCAGATGGGGCAGGCTTGGGACGAATTCCCGTACATCCTTCCTCAGAGAGGGCCACCAGAACCTCTGGGCGAGCAGGTTGTAAGTGCGCGGTGGAGCCAGGGTGACAAGCTAGACGGGAGTCATGTCCCCACTGAATGACCTGGGACCTCAGGGTCTTCGGGGGACAAAAGGCGGTCAGCTGGGCAAGTGCTGGGACCTGGCTGGTTACGGAGAGCCTCCAGCACCTGTTCCTCAACAGCCCAGGTCAGAGCTGCAACGATGCAGGGACTTGGCAGAATCGACACAGGGTCCTTGGAGGGGTGTCATCCTTCTGGAATTGACGGGAGAGGGCGTCTGGCTTGGTGTTGCGTGATCCAGGCCGGTATGACAGAGTGAAATTAAACCTGGTGAAGAACAGGGCCCAGCGGGACTGCCTGGAGTTCAACCGTTTGGCCGTGCGGATGTACTCCAAGTTCTTATGATCGGTCCAAACGAGAAATGGAATGGTGGACCCCTCCAGCCAGTGACGCCACTCCTCCAAGGCAAGCTTCACAGCCAGCAGCTCACGGTTCCCTATGTCGTAATTGCACTCAGAGGGGACAACCGACGTGAGAAAAGGCACAGGGATGGAGCTTCCTATCCTCCGCAGCCCACTGAGAAATCACAGCCCCAACTCCCACATCCAGGCGTCCCACCTCCACAATGAATTGCCGGTCCACATCAGGCATCTGGAGGATGGGAGCGGAGGTGAACCTCACCTTGAGGGTACTGAAGGCTTTGTCGGCTGCTGGGGTCCAGGTGAAGGGTTGCTTGGTGCTGGTTAGAGCAGTGAGAGGGGCAGCAACGGTACTGTAGTTCCGGATAAACTTCCTATAGAAGTTAGCAAACCCCAGAAACTGTTGCAGCTTCTTTCTGTTCTCCGGAACTGGCCATGAAGTGACTGCTGATACTTTGGCAGGATCCATTTGGATACTTCCTTCTGCCACTATGTACCCCAGGAAGGCCACTGTCTTGACGTGAAACTCACATTTCTCTGCCTTGGCGTAGAGGGAATTCTCCAGAAGACGATGAAGGACTTGCTGGACATGGCGGGTGTGTGTTCAGACAGGTTTCTGGAGTAAATTAAGATGTCATCCAGGTAAACGAAGACAAACTTGTTTAACATGTCCCGCAGTGACATCATTCACTAGAGCCTGGAACACAGCAGGAGCATTGGTGAGGCCAAAGGCATAACCAGATACTCGTAGTGGCCTGTTGGTGTATTGAATGCGGTTTTCCATTCATCTCCCTCCCGGATCCGCACTAGGTGGTAAGCGTTTCTGAGATCCAACTTGGTAAAAACAGTGGCTCCCTGGAGCAACTCAAAAGCAGAGGTGAGCAGAGGCAGAGGGTAACGGTTCTTCACTGTGATGTCGTTGAGTCCCTGTAGTCGATGCAGGGGCGAAGAGATCCGTCCTTCTTCCCCACAAAGAAGAAGCCAGCACCAGCAGGAGATGAAGATGAACGGATTAATCCTGCGGACAGAGAGCCATTGATGTAGTCCTCCATGGACTTTCTTTCAGGAGCAGACAACGAATAAAGACGACCCCTTGGAGGAGCTGTTCCAGGGAGGAGGTCGATGGCACAGTCGTACGGTCGGTGAGGGGGCAGAGATGTGGCTCTTGCTTTGTTAAACACCTCTCTGAGACCATGGTAGCATTCTGGGACATTGGAGAGGTCAGGAGCGGAGTTAGTAGGTACTGGCCGAGGGGGTAGTGCGGCAGCAAGCAGGCAGGTTCGGTGGCAGTCCTCTCCCCACTCCCTGATCACCCCGGTCACCCAGTCGAGGCTGAGGGTTGTGCCGGCGGAGCCATGGGTAACCCAGGATGAGGGGTTGGCCTGGAGAGGGAGCAGGTGAAACTGGATAGTTTCTTGATGGTTTCGGACAGACCCATCGAGACCGGGGCCGTGACATGAGTGACCGATCCGAGTAAGTGTCCGTCCAGTGCCCGGGCAGGAATAGGAGGTGTCAAAGCGGAGGTTCTCCAGTCCCAGTTGGCGTGCCAGCTTGATGTCCATTATGTTGGCTTCAGGCGCCAGAATCCACCAGAGCAGCCAGGGTGTGAGTTGAGTCAGAGAGGCGGAGGTGAACTTGCAGCAGGGGTTTGCGGTCGGAGGACTGGATGGTCATTGAACTCAACCGGACTCCCCCCTACGCCCGGTGAGCTTCGGCCCTTTAAAGGGCAGGTTACCACACGATGTCCATCACCTCCACAATAGAGGCAGAGGTTTGAGGTGAAGCGGCGCTGGCGCTCTGCAGGAGTGAGGGAGGCTCGCCCAATCTCCATAGGCTCAGACTGATCAAGCTGACCTGGGTGAGTGGCAGTAGATGACAGGAGCCCAGTCGGATCTCTCCGAATGCCGGGTAGTAGGTGGACCTTGGCGCCCCCTCTCACGACAACGGGTCTGTATCCTTCTGTCGATCCTGACAGTCAGTGCGATGGCTTCATCAAGAGTGGAAGGCAGTTCATGGGAGACCAACTGCGTCCTTGATATAGTCAGCCAAACTATGGAAGAACGCGTCCACCAACGATGGTGTGTTCCAAGAACTTCGTCTAGCCAGGGTTCGGAAGTCGATGGAATGGTCTGCGACTGTACGTCTGCCTTGTCGAATACTGAACAGTTCACGAGACGCCTCTGCGGTGGGTGAATCCAGGTCAAACACCTTCAGCATCTCCTCAGCAAACAGGTCGAAGGTTGCACATGCGGGGGTTTGACGTTCGAACTCTGCTGTTCCCCAGAGTCGAGCTCCGGCCCGTCAGGTGAGTGATGGCATACCCAACTTTAGCCCCCTCCGTGGCGAAGGTCCTTGGCTGCAAGGAGAACTGAAGTCGGCAGCTAGTCAGGAATGGCCGGACCTGGGTTGAATCGCCGTTGAACCGCTCGGGGGTTTCCAATCTTGGGTTCCGGAGCAGCGGCTGCAATGACCGGGCAGGTAACTCGGGGGCTGGGCTGGTGGGCAGACTGGCTGGGGTAAGGTTGGTGAGGAGTTGAATGATCATGGCGAGTTGTTGTTGCTGCTGCTGGAACTGCTGCTCATGCTCATCGGTTTCCATGTCGGGAAAGTGTGCGCTGAGTCCATAATGGTCAGATCGTACTGTCACGATTCAGACAGACGACCAGAGGACCACAATTGCGTCACACCAGAAAGTTTATTAAACTTAAGGGAAAAGGGAAGTAGGGGAGTGAATGAAGGCTCCAGGGTAACAGGGATCCCGTCCCATGCGCTGGGTCTGTGCCCCCCAGTGGCAGCGACGCGTCCTATGAAGCCGGTGGTGGGTGGTCCAGAAGTCCGGGGATTGAAGAGTAGTCAGGAGTCGTAATGGCAGAAGCAGGTCTGGATCTCCTGAGGCAGAAGAGTATCCAAAAAACAGGCAGGTCCGGGGTCACAAAACCAGGGTGAGCCAGAAGCGCGAGCAAACAGGTTCCGGGGTGTGAGCTTTGCAGACGATCTGACACCGGAGAGCTGAAAGACAGGGCCTTAAATACTGGGAGAGGTTAGTGGGTAATGCAGCGCAGCTGGCAGAGTAATTAGAGCCGAGCAGAGCAGGGACAGGTGGAGCTAGTTAGGCTGAGTAGAGAGAGGGAGGTGAGCAGAGTGGAAGATAGTGGAAACAAATTAAGGTGGTAACCCGGTGGAGTGAGAGGGCTCATGACAGCATCAATAGCCTACATATGGCTCTGTCCACTGTCCAGACATATTAATTAAAGATAGGAGTTGTATCTATTTTAGAGAGATCTCATAATGACAAATTACCACATTACCTTTGACTTCACTCAGTGATTGAAGCAAAAATAAGACCAGCCACAGGCAAACTGAAGAAAACAGAGTCTTGATGAATACGAGCCCATCTCTCATCATCGGGACAAAACCAATTTGAAATTGCGGGATCCTGCCATGATTTATCAGGCTAATTTGACGTAACCGATTTAGAGTGTCAGAGCGCAGATATGATTTATACGTCCATCTTGACAATCCTGGAAAATTGTGAAATACAAACATCGTCCATCTCTAGAGGGCTGACAGCTAGCTCTACTTCCCGCCCGTAGCCTCATCTGACCAACCCCATAGCAGGAGCAGAGTGTACGCATTAGGCTGGAGAATGAGAGAGAAGGTGACAACAGATAAGAGGGCATATTGTATCTCAGAGCTGAACCTCTTTTATACAACAGTTTTCCAGTGTAGTGAGTCTAGTTCAACCATCCCACCAGGTGCAGACTGAAAGACAGAGCACCACAACATACTGTAAGAGTCAGTGTCAGAGACCTAATCATCCAAGTTCCTCAATACAGATTGTTAGGGCAGTAGCTACAGTAGGTCTCCTTTACATCAACTGCTACATACACAGCTAACTGTCCGACAACCGAAGTAAACATCAAAGGTATCACTCAATGCCATTACAATTTGCCCAACTCTTCCAAAAAGCAGTGGACAGGTCTTGTGTTCAGTTTATTGCTGTATTCAAATTACTTTAAATTTGCCATTGCAGTGATGTCTGTCAATTTGGCAAGCTTGGGTGCTGGTACCTAATTTATATCAAATTACCATATTGAGCACATCTGTGTAACAAATGCCATTAGCAGGTTAGCGTTTTTCTTCATGAATCTTCTTCTGGAGGCAGCTCTGCAGAGTGGTCACTAGCTGGCACAGCTACAAAGTCATAAAATCAGATTTTAAACCTAACATACTACCCAGACGCAATCGTGCGCAAGTTGATTTTGTCCCCCCACACCAGACGCGATCAGGACACGCACGTTGAAATATCAAAACAAGCTCTGAACCAATTATATTAATTTGGGGACAGGTCGAAAAGCATTAAACATTTATGGCAATTTAGCTAGCTAGCTTGCTGTTGCTAGCTAATTTGTCCTGGGATATAAACATTGGGTTGTTATTTTAACTGAAATGCACAAGGTCCTCTACTCCGATATAAGGGTACCGAGTTTGTTTCTAGTAATCTCTCCTCCTTCAGGCTTCTTCTTTGGACTTTATATGGCGTTTGACAACCAACTTTATGGTGCATTAACACAACCAACTGGACTGGAGCGTAGACCTCAGTTCATCTTTAAATCAACCACGTGAGTAGATGCTCCTAATAACCAATGAGGAGATGGGAGAGGCAGGACTTGCAGCGTGTTGAGCGTCACAAATAGACCCTAGTTCTATTTTAGCGCCTGGCCACGCAGACGTTCGTTGACGTTCGCGAGCAGTGTGTGTGCAATGATTGAAGAACATGTATGTGTACATTTATTTTGCAAAACTCAATGTGTGCGGTGTGGTCAGCATGTAACCCTAACCTTTTTTTCATTAACTTTTACAATATAGCCCATTTTGACTTTGAAGCTGGCCCATCTAGCGGAAATCGCTCAGTTCTGCCTCCAGGACAAGACTCATCCCAATAAACGTAAACCTGTGAGTGAATAACGGCAGAAAAACAACTAATGAGACAAGCCTGTCCACCGTTTCCAACAGAGAGACACCTGTAGAGAAGTGTCCAGTCTGCCAGTCGATCTATCCACCACACTTTTATCATCTCCTCCTTTAAACAGACTCATTAGTTTCTTTCTCTACTGTAATGTGGAATAATGATAATTCCCCTCCACTTGACACATACAGTAGGCTAAGTAGGGTGTGATTCTAGCTGTATGTCCACACTCCAGTTAGGCTGAGATGGCTGTCCCCAGGAGGCTCTAGCTGCTGTGTGGGAGTAGTTTCGGGGGAAAGGATCACCGAGGACACCAAAAAATAGCTTGTACTGTAAGAGGCTCCGAAATGGCAGGTATGCATTTTTAATGACATCCAGTCTCTTGTCTGTGGGTTTACACTGCATGGCCTTCAGTGCGACTGAGTTCCTGACAGTGACACCCCTGGGAAAGCTATACGACGGATGAGAGACAGTGGGGCCTAATAGCTCTAGCTTCAGCCTGATCCAGGTAGTCATCAAGGTGATGATTTTTACTCTCTGTCCTGGAGGGCTGCAGACCTGGCAACAATCGCACTGGGAAAATGTATCTTCATGGGCTTAAGACAGGGAAAGCAGTTAACTATGGCAATTAACTCAATAACTGATTAAATTAGGTGGGTTATGAGCTCGAGCTGAGAGGCCTACAAGGGGCCTCTGGGGCCAACGACGCCGCAGAATCAGAAGAGGCACTGCTGAGGGCCAGTTAATTAAACAACCAAGCTGCACCTTTTCTCCCCTTCTGACAGAGGCAAAAGTTAATTAACACTCATCTGTTACCTTGTCCTGCAGCTGCTTTTGTGATTTTTCCATCAACAGTCAGATTTATTCCACCCATTAAAGACATCACTGGCTGCCCCTCTCTCTCCCTCTTCCTCTCTCTGCTCTTCTGAACACACTCCTGTGCCATGGAGTTATTGATTGCGTGTGTGTGTGCGTGCGTGCGTGCGTGCGTGCATTTGTGTGTGACGGTGCAGGGAAGCAGGCAGGAAGGTGTGGTGGTGAGGAGGTAGGAGATGTGGACAAGGGTTGCAGGCGGCGGGTGAGACAGCCAAATCTGTCCTCCTTTTGATGGATGGAGAGTTTAACGTCTTAAAATACCCTCCAATTCCGTGACTGCAGGGACAGTTGGCAGAGTTATTAGCGCTGTCTTTGACTCAACTGAGAAATAGAGGAATTATAATACCATTGCAGCAGCTGGCGAGCTCCCCTTGCCAGAGTTTTTAAATATGGCTCCCCAGAGTGGCGGGCACACACACACACACACAGGCGGGCACACTGCAGACTTTCTAGGTTTTGTCTCTCTCTCCCTTTCTCTCCCTCTCTCTCTTGTCAGGAAGCCACTGGGTTTTGAAGGCGTCTAGACACTGGTGCTGTGACCGATTCTGCTGCCTTCTACACAGAACACTTACCAGACAGCCGTGACAGCACATGCTAAATAGGGCCTGAGGAATGGACTCGTTACAGAAAAAGGCAGAAGGAAAAATAACACCAATTAAAGGTGAAGGAGGACTCTCCTCAAATTAACTAGGAGAACTGGGGTCTGAGACAAAGCGGCAGACAAGAGGCTCATTAAATATCGACGGATATTATAAGCTTTGGGGCACTTTAGTTTTTAAGGGTCAACCTTCTTGATCCATCTATATTATTGTATGCATCCTGAAAACATATGCACCAAATTGTCACGATCGTTGATGAACGGGAAGGACCAAGGCGCAGCGTGCCTCTGATTGGGAACCACACCCGGCCAAACATAGAAATACAAACATAGAATCAACACACACATGATATTCACACCCTGACCAAACTAACTACAGTTCTATAGGTCAGGGCGTGACAGTACTCCCCCCCAAAGGTGCGGACTCCGGCCGTACAAACCTGAATTAACAGGGGAGGTTCCGGGTGGGCTTCCAGCCTTGGTGGCGGCTCCGGCTCCGGGCTTGCCGTCTCCTCCCTTACTGACTCCGCGTTGCACCCCTGGACCGGTACGCGGAGCTTCCCCTATCAGTCCTCCCATGATGCACCGATCCCTGTCTGGACCCTGGTGTGGGAGACTCCGAACCTAGAGAGGGGCTAACGTCTGGACCCGGATTGGAGCCGCTGACCGGAGCTGCACCGGATCCCGGTGGAGCGGACTGCTCTGGCTCCGGAGTGGAGCTGCTGACCGGAGCTGGACTAGGCACCGGTGGAGCGGGCCGCTCCTGCTCCGGAGTGGAGCAACCGACCGGAGCTGGATCAGGCACCGGTGGAGCGGACTACTCTGGCTCCGGAGTGGAACCGTTGACCGGAGCTGGACTGGACACCGGTGGAGCGGACTGCTCTAGCTCCGGAGTGGAACCGTTGGTGGAACAGGCACGGGCCGTGCCGGACTGGAAACACGCACCACAGGTCTGGTGCGAGGAGCAGGCATGGGCCGGACCGGACTGGGAACACGCACCACTGGTCTGGTGCGAGGAGCAGGCACGGGCCGGACCAGACTGGGAACACGCACCACTCCTTGCTGTCCCCAGTCCGCCTGGCCTTGCTGCTATTCCAGTTTTAACTGTTCTGCCTGTGGTTATGGAACCCCTACCTGTCCCAGACCTGCTGTTTTCAACTCTTAATGATCGGCTATGAAAAGCCAACTGAGATTTATTCCTGATTATTATTTGACCATGCTTGTCACTTATGAACATTTTTGAACATCTTGGCATGGTTCTGTTATAATCTCCACCCGGCACAGCCAGAAGAGGACTGGCCACCCCTCATAGCCTGGTTCCTCTCTAGGTTTCTTCCTAGGTTTTGGCCTTTCTAGGGAGTTTTTCCTAGCCACCGTGCTTCTACACCTGCATTACTAGCTGTTTGGGGTTTTAGGCTGGGTGTCTGTACAGCACTTCGAGATATTAGCTAATGTATGAAGGGCTATATAAAATAAAATTGATTGATTGATTGATTGATTGGTCTGGTGCGAGGAGCAGGTACGGGCCGGACTGGGAACACGCACCACTGGCTTGGTGCGGGGAGCAGGTACGGACCGGACTGGGAACACGCACCACTGGTCTGGTGCGAGGAGCAGGAACGGGCCGGGCCGGACTGGGAACACGCACCACTGGCTTGGTGCGGGGAGCAGGTACGGGGCGTACCGGACTGGGAACTGGCGCTGGAGGTCTACGACTGTCTCCGTCCTTTACACTCCGCGCCCCGTCCTCCTCCAGTGAGGACTCCTCTTTGAGCCCCCACGAGTGCAGTGGTCGGGGCTCCTCTCTGTCGGGGCGACCACCCTTTTAGCCCCCCCAGAAAAATGTATTGGGGCTGTCTCTCCTTCTCCACCCTGATCCCTTTCAGGGCCTCCATCTGATTGGCCAGATCCCCTCTTATTTCCCTCCAAGTCCATAATCTCTGCTCCTCCTGGGCACGCTGCTTGGTCCATTGGTGGTGGGATCTTCTGTCACGATCGTTGATGAACGGGAAGGACCAAGGCGCAGCGTGCAATGCATCCATGTTTATTAAACCGAATAAACATTCAAAACAACAACAACAGGCAACGAACCGTGAAGTCGGAAGGCTATACACACAAGCCAAACTCACCGAGCACAAAACAAGATCCCACAACACAGGCAGGAAAACTGGCTGCACAGGCAGGAAAACTGGCTGCCTAAGTATGATCCCCAATCAGAGACAACGAGCGACAGCTGCCTCTGATTGGGAACCACACCCGGCCAAACATAGAAATACAAACATAGAATCAACACACACATGATATTCACACCCTGACCAAACTAACTAGAGTTCTATAGGTCAGGGCGTGACACAAATGAGTCCCTGTTATGTGTCCTCAATTAATCGTGCCTTGTCAATATTTCAAACTTGAAGCCAACTTACAATAAGGGAAAAAAGTATTTGATCCCCTGCTGATTTTGTATGTTTGGCCACTGACAAAGACATGATCAGTCTACTAGCAATGATAGGGATTGTAATATTAAATAACATTTATAGTAAGTATAGTATTTTATAAAAGGATAAAACGACATAACAAGCAGAATAATACATCTTTAAATACAAATAATTAGAATATGGCTTTTTTGGCGGGAGGTTGTTGTTTTGGCGGATGGTTGTTGTGGTTGGTCCTGTGTTCACTCTGGCATCCTTTCCCCCTTGCGGCAGATGTGGATGCGGGTGCGTTTGCACGCTCGGCCCATTTCTTCCGCAGTCAACCATGTGGTGTGCATTTTTGTGTTTGAAAAGGTGCGGCGTTAAGTGAGTGAGAGGGGAAATGGTTGCATATCCCAGAGCCGACCGGGGGTCTATGAGCAGGGGTAGTGAGAGAGAGCTTTCAATTTTGTGTAGATGAGGGATATAAATGTTTTAATATAGTATACATCTAATCTAATTTTTCATTGTCCTATCATGATGGAAAGATCCCTAACCCTATAACCTGGACACCCACCTGAGCGACCCATACACCAAAGAGAAGTTCCCATCTCTTTTATGGACCTGCTGTGAGTATGCAGCCTAAACAGAGAAATAAATGCGGTCAGAGACCTACTTGAGCAGCACCGCCCCCTCAAGATTCTGAGCCTGCCTGGCAGGGTTGGTCCTACAAAGCCAGAGCCCCCTGATGGGAGAGCATAATATACAAGGAAATTCTCAAAGCTGCTAATGAGAACCTTGACGACCTTTTACCTAGCCGGTGGGGATTACGGTGGGGTACGCCCACCCAGGTAGTGGCAGTGCTGGCAACACTGGCTGCAGTAACCCATGGGGAGGGGGTCTCACTCGGACAATCAGAGAGGGGGTTTATCATTGTGGCCCAGGTGGCACAAAATAATCAAAGGTCTGACCGCACAGAGATGCTTGGGAAAATGGTTACAACAGGGGATCAGAGTGTTTGTGTCTCAGGTGAAGAGGGTGGATCTGATCTCCATCACCTAGGACTTAGATTAAGTAGATTAATCAAATCTCACATTGTTATCAATTTCTGCTCAATCTGCATGCTTTCTCAATCAGCTTTAACTGTATGTGCACTCGTAAATCAGGTTATTTCTCGAGTTGGGCTCTGGGATATAACAGTCGTTGAGTATCTGATTTTATGGTGGATTGTGGAGGAGGGGGGTTGAGTGTGTTGGAGTATGTGAGTATGTGTGTGTGTGCTTGTCTGGTATCTGTTGTGGGGGGGTGGGGATGTTGGGGGGAGGGGAGGGGGGGGAGGTATTGGATGGACCACGGGAATTATTTGCTAGGATAATAATTGCTTGTCAATGAATTAAATGTAATACAATGGCAATCCGGGTTATATGTTAGAATCCTACGCGTGAACTGCCGACATTATTGCGCATATTAATTGATAATGATGGAAAATAGGATATGCATAATTCTTTTTAAATAGTTATATAGATATATATATAGAGGTGAAAGCATTGGAAATGCTTTTGACGGTTAATCTGCTTCTGTTTTGTGGGTGGCACTGTGTGCTATTTTCGATGGATGGGTCCTGGACTCTCGGGGCCTTAGGGATCCGGAGGGACGTGGGTGGGATGCTGATCACTGGGATGACGGCTCAACTTGGGATGGGGAGGGGCTTTAGCGGGGGAATTAGTGGAGAACAATTGAAGGGTTACTCCGTAGCAATGCAAATATCATGGTACAGCTACAGTATATGGACACTCAATCATTACGGTATTTTTTTATTGGTAAATTTACAAACATATATAATGATAAATAGATTTGAAATTTGTATCTCATTATGATGTATGGTGAAATAAGTATAGCCAGTTATAATTATAATGGCTTAGCTGATAACAAAAGAAGAACAATATTTACATGGCTCAAAGAGAAGGAATATAATATCTATTGTATACAGGAAACTCATTCAACAATTCGAGATGAAGTAGCGTGGAAAAAAGAAGGGGGAAATATACTTCTCCGATGGGCAAAGAAATTCAAAAGGGGTGATGATATTAATTAATAGTAATTTCGATCCGAATGTGCAAATTGTCCAAATATATACGCAAGGTAGATGGATTATTTTAAATATGTTATTGGACCATAAACAGATATGGCTCATTAACCTTTACGGACCAAATAATGATGATCCACAATTCTTTGACAATATATATAATAAATTATTAACCCTGCAAGCAATTCAAGACAATATTATTATAGTGGGGGATTATAATACTGTTTTAAATAGCTCAATGGACCGTAAAGGAAATCACACCACAAACAATCACCCACATGCTCTTAAGGAAATTGTGAATGTCATGGATACATTAGAACTAGTAGATATAAGGAGGCTTAAATATACTGATCTTGTCACGGTTCAGACAGACGACAAGAGGACCACAATTGCGTCACACCAGAAAGTTTATTTAAACTTAAAGGGAAAGGGATGTAGGGAGTGAGTGAAGGCTCCAGGGTTATCCCGTCCGATGTGCTGGGTCTGTGCCTCCCCCAGTGGCAGCGAGTGCGTCCGATGACGCCGGTGGTTGGTGGTCCAGAAGTCCTGGGGGAGGAAACACAGACACAACGGGGCGGAATGAAACCAGGCAGCAGTACAGTTCAAGGGCAATCCAAAATACGTAGTAGCAAGGCAGAAGGCTGGTCAGAGTTACCGGGATTGAAGAGTAGTCAGGAGTCGTAATGGCAGAAGCAGGTCTGGATCTCCTGAGGCAGAAGAGTATCCAAAAAACCAGGCAGGTCCGGGGTCACAAAACCAGGGTGAGCCAGAAGCACGAGCAAACAGGTTCCGGGTGTGAGCTTTGCAGACGATCTGACACAGGAGAGCTGAAAGACAGGGCTATAAATACTGGGAGAGGTTAGTGGGTAATGCAGCGCAGCTGGCAGAGTAATTAGAGCCGAGCAGAGCAGGGACAGGTGTAGCTAGTTAGGCTGAGTAGAGAGAGAGTGGTGAGCAGAGTGGAAACAACTTAAGGTGGTAACCCAGTGGAGTGAGAGGGCTCATGACAGAACCCCCCAAGGGACGGCCCCAGAAGTCCCAAGAGCAACACCACGCCGGGCGGGAGGAGGGGAGCCGGAGGAGGGCTAGAACTCCTCCGAACGGTCCGAGCGAACGTCCTCATCCTCGGAGGAAGCCGGAGGGCCGTGGTCGGGAGATGGGACAGGTCCCGAGACAGGATCAGGCACAGGACAGGAAGCCGAGCGGGCAGGACGGTTAGGGATCCCTCTGGGGCGGCCCCTACGGATTGCAGGTTGATCAGGATGCCGTTGGTGGAAAGCGGTGATGAGAGTCCTATCCACAATCCGACTAGCTGGCACCCAGGTCCTTTCCTCAGGTCCATAGCCCTCCCAGTCAATGAGGTACTGGAGACCCCCTACCCCTCCGTCTGGACCGAAGCAGGCGGCGGACGGTGTAAACCAGACCACCATCGACGAGCCGTGGAGGAGGAGGACAAGGCGCAGCAGGGACCAGCGGACTCCTGGGCACAGGCAGGGGCTGCAGCAATCCGGCTGGGGGCTGGCAGAACGACTTGTGTTGGTTGCAGATGGGGCAGGCTTGGACGAATTCCCGTACATCCTTCCTCAGAGAGGGCCACCAGAACCTCTGGGCGAGCAGGTTGTAAGTGCGGGTGGAGCCAGGGTGACAAGCTAGGCGGGAGTCATGTCCCCACTGAACGACCTGGGACCTCAGGTCTTCGGGGGACAAAAAGGCGGTCAGCTGGGCAAGTGCTGGGACCTGGCTGGTTACGGAGAGCCTCCAGCACCTGTTCCTCAACAGCCCAGGTCAGAGCTGCAACGATGCAGGGACTTGGCAGAATCGACACAGGGTCCTTGGAGGGGTCAGGAGCGGAGTTAGTAGGTACTGGCCGAGGGGGTAGTGCGGCGGCAAGCAGGCAGGTTCGGTGGCAGTCCTCTCCCCACTCCTGATCACCCCGGTCACCCAGTCGAGCTGAGGTTGTGCCGGGCGGAGCCATGGGTAACCCAGGATGAGGTTGGCCTGGAGAGGGGAGCAGGTGAAACTGGATAGTTTCTTGATGGTTTCCGGACAGACCCATCGAGACCGGGGCCGTGACATGAGTGACCGATCCGAGTAAGTGTCCGTCCAGTGCCCGGGCAGGAATAGGAGGTGTCAAACGGAGGTTCTCCAGTCCCAGTTGGCGTGCCAGCTTGATGTCCATTATGTTGGCTTCGGCGCCAGAATCCACCAGAGCAGCCAGGGTGTGAGTTGAGTCAGGGAGGCGGAGGTGAACTTGCAGCAGGGGTTTGCGGTCGGAGGACTGGATGGTCATAGAACTCAACCGGACTCCCCCTATGCCCGGTGAGCTTCGCCCCTTTAAAGGGCAGGTTACCACACGATGTCCATCACCTCCACAATAGAGGCAGAGGTTTGAGGTGAAGCGTCGCTGGCGCTCTGCAGGAGTGAGAGAGGGCTCGCCCAATCTCCATAGGCTCAGACTGATCAAGCTGACCTGGGTGAGTGGCAGTAGATGACAGGAGCCCAGTCGGATCTCTCCGAATGCCGGTAGTAGGTGGACCTTGGCGCCCCCTCCCACGACGACGGGTCTGTATCCTACTGTCGATCCTGACAGTCAGTGCGATGGCTTCATCAAGAGTGGAAGGCAGTTCATGGGAGACCAACTGGCCCTTGATATAGTCAGCCAAACTATGGAAGAACGCGTCCACCAACGATGGTGTGTTCCAAGAACTTCGTCTAGCCAGGGTTCGGAAGTCGATGGAATGGTCTGCGACTGCACGTCTGCCTTGTCGAATACTGAACAGTTCACGAGACGCCTCTGCGGTTGGGGAATCCAGGTCAAACACCTTCAGCATCTCCTCAGCAAACAGGTCGAAGGTTGCACATGCGGGGGTTTGACGTTCGAACTCTGCTGTTCCCCAGAGTCGAGCTCGGCCCGTCAGGTGAGTGATGGCATACCCAACTTTAGCCCCTCCGTGGCGAAGGTCCTTGGCTGCAAGGAGAACTGAAGTCGGCAGCTAGTCAGGAATGGCCGGACCTGGGTTGAATCGCCGTTGAACCGCTCGGGGTTTCCAATCTTGGGTTCGGAGCAGCGGCTGCAATGACCGGGGCAGGTAACTCGGGGGCAGGGCTGGTGGGCAGACTGGCTGGGGTCAGGTTGGTGAGGAGTTGAATGATCATGGCGAGTTGTTGTTGCTGCTGCTGGGACTGCTGCTGGTGCTGCTGGAACTGCTGATGCTGTTGGTGGCCGACCTGAAGCAGAGAGGAGATGACGCCGCTCATGCGGCCTAGCTCTCTCTCAGTGTGTTCCAGGCGTAGCATGGCGGTGGGTTGCTCAGGCTCTTCGGTTTCCATGTCGGGGGAAGTGTGCGCTGAGTCCATGATGGTCAGATCGTACTGTCACGGTTCAGACAGACGACAAGAGGACCACAATTGCGTCACACCAGAAAGTTTATTTAAACTTAAAGGGAAAGGGATGTAGGGAGTGAGTGAAGGCTCCAGGGGTTATCCCGTCCGATGTGCTGGGTCTGTGCCTCCCCCCAGTGGCAGCGATGCGTCCGATGACGCCGGTGGTTGGTGGTCCAGAAGTCCTGGGGGGGGGAGGAAACACAGACACAACGGGGCGGAATGAAACCAGGCAGCAGTACAGTTCAAGGGCAATCCAAAATACGTAGTAGCAAGGCAGAAGGCTGGTCAGAGTTACCGGGATTGAAGAGTAGTCAGGAGTCGTAATGGCAGAAGCAGGTCTGGATCTCCTGAGGCAGAAGAGTATCCAAAAACCAGGCAGGTCCGGGGTCACAAAACCAGGGTGAGCCAGAAGCACGAGCAAACAGGTTCCGGGTGTGAGCTTTGCAGACGATCTGACACAGGAGAGCTGAAAGACAGGGCTATAAATACTGGGAGAGGTTAGTGGGTAATGCAGCGCAGCTGGCAGAGTAATTAGAGCCGAGCAGAGCAGGGACAGGTGTAGCTAGTTAGGCTGAGTAGAGAGAGAGTGGTGAGCAGAGTGGAAACAACTTAAGGTGGTAACCCAGTGGAGTGAGAGGGCTCATGACAGATCTAGTGAGATATACATGGCGGAGACTGAATCAAGCTAGTCGTCTTGACTTCTTTCTTATCTCATTCTCGTTGGCACCAAAAGTAAAAAAAAAGTGTTGATAAGGGACAGAATGCGGTCGGACCATCATATAATAGGCATATACAGTGAGGGAAAAAAGTATTTGATCCCCTGCTGATTTTGTACGTTTGCCCACTGACAAAGACATATAATAATAATAATAATATAACATGCCATTTAGCAGACGCTTTTATCCAAAGCGACTTACAGTCATGCGTGCATACATTTTTGTGTATGGGTGGTCCCGGGGATCGAACCCACTACCTTGGCGTTACAAGCGCTGTGCTCTACCAGCTGAGCTACAGAGGACCATGATCAGCTACAGAGGACATGATCAGTCTATAATTTTAATGGTAGGTTTATTTGAACAGTGAGAGACAGAATAACAACAAAAAATCCAGAAAAACGCATGTCAAAAATGTTATAAATTGATTTGCATTTTAATGAGGGAAATAAGTATTTGACCCCTCTGCAAAACATGACTTAGTACTTGGTGGCAAAACCTTGTTGGCAATCACTGAGGTCAGACGTTTCTTGTAGTTGGCCACCAGGTTTGCACACGTCTCAGGAGGGATTTTGTCCCCTCCTCTTTGCAGATCTTCTCCAAGTCATTAAGGTTTCGAGGCTGATGTTTGGCAACTCGATCCTTCAGCTCCATCCACAGATTTTCTATGGGATTAAGGTCTGGAGACTGGCTAGGCCACTCCAGGACCTTAATGTGCTTCTTCTTGAGCCACTCCTTTGTTGCCTTGGCCGTGTGTTTTGGGTCAGTGTCATGCTGGAATACCCATCCACGACCCATTTTCAATGCCCTGGCTGAGGGAAGGAGGTTCTCACCCAAGATTTGACGGTACATGGCCCCGTCCATCGTCCCTTTGATGCGGTGAAGTTGTCCTGTCCCCTTAGCAGAAAAACACCCCCAATGCATAATGTTTCCACCTCCATGTTTGACGGTGGGGATGGTGTTCTTGGGGTCATAGGCAGCATTCCTCTTCCTCCAAACACGGCGAGTTGAGTTGATGACAAAGAGCTCGAATTTGGTCTCATCTGACCAGTTCTTCTCTGAATCATTCAGATGTTCATTGGCAAACTTCAGACGGGCCTGTATACGTGCTTTCTTGAGCAGGGGGACCTTGCGGGCACTGCAGGATTTCAGTCCTTCACGGCGTAGTGTGTTACCAATTGTTTTCTTGGTGACTATGGTCCCAGCTGCCTTGAGATCATTGACAAGATCCTCCCGTGTAGTTGTGGGCTGATTCCTCACCGTTCTCATGATCATTGTAACTCCACGAGGTGAGATCTTGCATGGAGCCCCAGGCCGAGGGAGATTGACAGTTATTTTGTGTTTCTTCCATTTGCGAATAATCACACCAACTGTTGTCACCTTCTCACCAAGCTGCTTGGCGATGGTCTTGTAGCCCATTCCAGCCTTGTGTAGGTCTACAATCTTGTCCCTGACATCCTTGGAGAGCTCTTTGGTCTTGGCCATGGTAGAGAGTTTGGAATCTGATTGATTGATTGTTTCTGTGGACAGGTGTCTTTTATACAGGTAACAAACTGAGATTAGGAGCACTACCTTTAAGAGTTTGCTCCTAATCTCAGCTCGTTACCTGTATAAAAGACACCTGGGAGCCAGAAATCTTTCTGATTGAGAGGGGGTCAAATACTTATTTCCCTCATTAAAATGCAAATCAATTTATAACATTTTTGACATGCGTTTTTCTGGATTTTTTTGTTGTTATTCTGTCTCTCACTGTTCAAATAAACCTACCATTAAAATTATAGACTTATCATTTCTTTGTCAGTGGGCAAACGTACAAAATCAGCAGGGGATCAAATACTTTTTCCCTCACTGTACATTACTCTTACTGAATTTTCCACAAGGGCGAGGATATTGGAAATTTAATCAAAGCCTATTGGATGATAATTTATTTATAATTAGAACAAAGGAATTTTTAACTTACTTTTTCCAACATAACATAGGTACAGCGAATCCCCTTATTGTATGGGACACCTTTAAATGTGCCTTTAGAGGCCATGCAATTCAGTACTCATCTCGAAAACAAAAGCAATTTAGGTCAAAAGAGTTTATACTAAGAAAGGAAATAGAAAGTCTAACAGAAGAGATAGATGGCAATATAAACTGTAACATAGAGGCTCAGAATAAATTAGAGGAAAAACAAAAAGAAATGGAGAAATTTATTCAAGAAAGATCAAGTGTAATAATATATTATAAAAATAAAGCAAACTGGATGGAATATGGGGGAAAATGCACAAAATTCTTTTTTAATCTTCAACATAGGAATGCTACCAAAAATAACTTAATGAAACTGGTTACAATTGACGGAGTCACCCATAATTCACCAAATGATATTTTGAAGGAAGAAACAAAGTACTTTAAGCATATGTTTTCTTTTCAGTCGCCTCCATCTCCTCTAACTGAAGCTAATTGTAGAGATTTTTTTTTTTATGAACTGACACGCAAAACGACACCGGATTCAAAAATTTGAATCTTTCAATTTAAATTATTATATAAAATTCTTGCGACCAATAGAATGTTATTTATATGGGGGATACAATCTTCCCAGCTCTGCAGATTTTGCTGTGAAGAGACAGAATCATTAGATCATTTGTTTTGGTTCTGTCCATTTGTAGCTTGTTTTTGGACACAGGTCCAGGAATGGCTAAAGGATTGCAATATTTACCTGGAGCTAACCTTGCAGATAGCATTACTGGGTGATCTGAAAAGTCATAGTCAATCGATCAATAATATAATAATACTTTTAGCAAAAATGTTTATTTTTAATTCACAATCTGTAGAAGCAATGAGAATAGAAAGGTTCAGAACTTTTGTAAAACATCACAGTACGGTTGAAATATATATGGCAAATAGAAATCCTATTTGGATGGTGTTAAGAGATAGATGGGAGGTATTGAATAGAGTTGAAGGATGGGACTAATAACAAATAACAACAAATAATAACAAAGATAGCTAATAATGTAAGCATACTGTGTCCATAATAAGTATATAGGTTGTATGTTGGGAGCTTTTGGGAAAGAGCACAGTTAGAAAGATATGGCATATAGAAGCAAACCGGATGGACATCATGAAAATGATCGGAGAGGTTGAGAGTAGAAGATGTTCAGGAGCAAAAAAAAATATATATATATATATAATTCTTGTAAAATTAACTGTGTCCATAAGGTGTAGATAGTAAGTATAGACCGGAAGAAGAGGCCTGAGCATTGTTGTTCACTAATTAACTCCAAGTAGGGGAAGGATGGTGGTGTTGAAAAGTAATAAAGGGGAGTATATATATGAAAAACATGGGGGATTGGAAGTGATGCAGACAATTACATTGATAGAATGTCACGATCGTTTGACGGAGTAGACCAAGGCGCAGCGTGATGAACGAACATGTTTATTTATCTATAGTGATAAATACTGACAATAAACAAAACAACAAACGACTCGTGAAGTCCACGGTACAAAACACCAAACCAACTGGAACAAGAACCCACAAACACAAAGGGAAAAACCGACAGTTTAAATATGGCTCCCAATCAGAGACAACCAGCCACAGCTGACACTCGTTGCCTCTGATTGGGAGTCACTCAGGCCAACATAGAAACAGAACAACTAGAACCCCCATAACACATAGAATGAACACACCCTGGCTCAACATATAGAGTCCCAGAGCCCGGGTGTGACAGTACCCCCCCCTAAAGGCGCGGACTGCGACCGCGCCTCCACTAGAACAAAACAGGGGAGGGCTGGGTGGGCATTCCTCCTCGGCGGCGGTTCTGGCTCCGGGCTTGCCCACCACCCTCCAATAAACCCCCATGCGCCCCTGGTCCGGTCTGGCCCCGCTGGCTGGAGCTGAACTGGGACGTAGCAGGAGCGGTTAGCTTCAGCTCCGTTGTGGAGCAGTTGACCGGCACCTGATTAGGCACCGGTGACCCAGGCACGGGTTGTGCCGACTGACGACGCCGCACCCTGGCTTGGTGCGTGAGGCAGGAACGACCGGACCGGGCTGACGTATACGCACCCCCTGGCTTGGTGCGTAGAGCAGCAACGGGCCGGACCGGGCTGACGATCGCACCCTCGGCTTGGTGCGTGGAGCCGAACGGGCCTCACCGACTGACGACTCGCACCCCCTGGCTTGGTGCGTGGGAGCAGCAACGGCCGGACCGGGCTGACGATGCGCACCCTGGCTTGGTGCGTGGAGCCGAACGGGCCTCACCGACTGACGACTCGCACCCCTGGCTTGTGCGTGAGCCGGAACGGGCTTTACCGGGCTGCACGACTCGCACCCCTGGCTTGGTGCGAGTAGCAGGAACGGGCTGGACCAGGCTGACGACTCGCACCCCTGGCCAGTGCGAGTAGCAGGAAACGGGCTGGACCAGGCTGACGCACTCGCACCCCTGGCTTGGTGCAGTGGCAGGAACAGGCCGGGCCGGGCTGGCGACGCGCACCGTAGGCTTGGTGCGAGTGGCAGGAACAGGCCGGGCCGGGCTGGCGACGCGCACCGTAGGCTTGGTGCGAGTGGCATGAACAGGCCGGGCCGGGCTGGCGACGCGCACCTTAGGCTTGGTGCGAGGGGCAGGAACAGGCCGGGCCGGGCTGGCGACGCGCACCGTAGGCTTGGTGCGAGGGGCAGGAACAGGCCGGGCCGGGCTGGCGACGCGCACCGTAGGCTTGGTGCGAGGGGCAGGAACAGGCCGGGCCGGGCTGGCGACGCGCACCGTAGGCTTGGTGCGAGGGGCAGGAACAGGCCGGGCCGGGCTGGCGACGCGCACCGTAGGCTTGGTGCGAGTGGCAGGAACAGGCCGGACCGGGCTGGCGACGCACACCGTAGGCTTGGTGCGAGGGGCTGGAACAGGCCGGGCCGGGCTGGCGACGCGCACCGTAGGCTTGGTGCGAGTGGCAGGAACAGGCCGGACCGGGCTGGCGACGCACACCGTAGGCTTGGTGCGAGGGGCAGGAACAGGCCGGACCGGGCTGGCGACGCGCACCGAAGGCTTGGTGCGAGTGGCAGGAACAGGCCGGGCCGGGCTGGCGACGCGCACCGTACACTTGGTGCGAGGGGCTGTAACAGGCCGGACCGTACTGGGGACACACACCACTGGCTCTACCCCGGGATCTGGAATGGGCCGGACCGGACTGGTAACACACCCCAGTACCTCTCGCCGTGCCTCTAAACCTTCTTTCCCTACTTTGACCAGTGGCCCCCGTAACCTGGTGGCCTTCTGAATACACCCCTTTTCTGCCTCCGTCAGCCCCGTCGTCCATGCCGTGTGCCCCCCCCTAAAATTTTTTTGGGGTTGCCTCTCGTCCGTCCGACGACGATACAGATTACGCCGTTGCTCCTCTCTCCGTCGCGCCTCTACCGTCTCACACCATGGCCGGCGATCCATCCCGGCCAGGATTTCCTCCCAGGTCCAGGACCCCTGCCCGTCCAAAATCTGCTCCCACGTCCAGGCCGCCTGCTCTTCGACACACTGCTTGGTCCTGTCTTGGTGGGTTCTTCTGTCACGATCGTCGTTAAGAGAGGAGGACCAAGGCGCAGCGTGATGAACGAACATGTTTATTTATCTATAGTGATAAATACTGACAATAAACAAAACAACAAACAACTCGTGAAGTCCACGGTACAAAACACCAAACCAACTGGAACAAGAACCCACAAACACAAAGGGAAAAACCGACAGTTTAAATATGGCTCCCAATCAGAGACAACCAGCCACAGCTGAAACTCGTTGCCTCTGATTGGGAGTCACTCAGGCCAACATAGAAACAGAACAACTAGAACCACCAACATAGAAATATAACACATAGAATGAACACACCCTGGCTCAACATATAGAGTCCCAGAGCCCGGGTGTGACATAGAAGATACAATCTATCTGCAATATTAAGCTGATCCATCCCCCAATAAAAAATATAAAAATTAAAAAAAAGACATGATCAGTCTATAATTTTAATGGTATGTTTATTTGAACAGTGAGAGACAGAATAACAACAAATAAATCCAGAAAAACACATGTAAAGAATGTTATAAATTGATTTGCATTTTAATGAGGGAAATAAGTATTTGACCCCCCTGCAAAACATGACTTAGTACTTGGTTGCAAAACCCTTGTTGGCAAAACCCTTGTTGGCAATCACAGAGGTCAGACGTTTCTTGTAGTTGGCCACCAGGTTTGCACACATCTCAGGAGGGATTTTGTCCCACTCCTCTTTGCAGATCTTCTCCAAGTCATTAAGGTTTCAAGGCTGACGATTGGCAACTCGAACCTTCAGCTCCCTACACAGATTTTCTATGGGATTAAGGTCTGGAGACTGGCTAGGCCACTCCAGGACCTTAATGTGCTTCTTCTTGAGCCTCTCCTTTGTTGCCTTGGCCATGTGTTTTGGGTCATTGTCATGCTGGAATACCCATCCACAACCCATTTTCAATGACCTGGCTGAGGGAAGGAGGTTCTCACCCAAGATTTGACGGTACATGGCCCCGTCCATTGTCCCTTTGATGCGGTGAAGTTGTCCTGTCCCCTTAGCAGAAAAACACCCTCAAAGTATAATGTTTCCACCTCCATGTTTGACGATGGGGATGGTGTTCTTGGGGTCATAGGCAGCATTCCTCCTCCTCCAAACACGGCGAGTTGAGTTGCCAAAGAGCTTGATTTTGGTCTCATCTGACCACAACACTTTCACACAGTTCTCCTCTGAATCATTCAGATGTTAATTGGCGAACTTCAGACGGGCCTGTATATGTGTTTTCTTGAGCAGGGGGACCTTGCGGACGCTGCAGGATTTCAGTCCTTCACGGCGTAGTGTGTTACCAATTATTGGTGACTATGGTCCCAGCTGCCTTGAGATCATTGACTAGATCCTCCCGTGTAGTTCTGGGCTGATTCCTCACCGTTCTCATGATCATTGCAACTCCACGAGGTGAGATCTTGCATGGAGCCCCAGTTCTTTTATGTTTCTTCCATTTGCGAATAATCGCACCAACTGTTGTCACCTTCTCACCAAGCTGCTTGGCGATGGTCTTGTAGCCCATTCCAGCCTTGTGTAGGTCTACAATCTTGTCCCTGACATCCTTGGAGAGCTCTTTGGTCTTGGCCATGATGGAGAGTTTGGAATCTGATTGATTGATTGCTTCTGTGGACAGGTGTCTTTTATACAGGTAACAAACTGAGATTAGGAGCACTCCCTTTAAGAGTGTGCTCCTAATCTCAGCTCGTTTCCTGTATAAAAGACACCTGGGAGCCAGAAATCTTTCTGATTGAGAGGGGGTCAAATACTTATTTCCCTCATTAAAATGCAAATTAATTTATATCATTTTTGACATGCGTTTTTCTGGATTATTTTGTTGTTATTCTGTCTCTCACTGTTCAAATAAACCTACCATTAAAATGATAGACTGATCATTTCTTTGTCAGTGGGCAAACGTACAAAATCAGCAGGGGATCAAATACTTTTTTCCCTCACTGTAGTTCAGCCAATACTATGCTGTATTGCGTGATAGGAGTGTTGCATGGTAGAAGTGTTGCATGTCCCAGTAGGGTTTGCCTGTGGGCCCCACTGTGGGCTGGCTCAGGTGTTCTAGCTCTCCCAGGGAACCCACGTCTTCTGCCTGCCCTGCTGTTACTGCTACCCCTGGGGACACACATCCCACCTGGGGTCTGGCAGTGTGAAGGCATGCACGAGGATATAGATCGATGGGGGCTAGCGGGGGATGCCCCACATCCCTTAGAGAGAGGCATGAGAGGAACAGGACCAGCTGTCCTGGCCACTGTGTGATCTCCTCCTCAATTGGACATGTCCAGCTGGGGCCACTCCCCCTTCCAGTAACCTCCCCAGACAAGCTACAGGAAAGCCTGTGGAGACTAACTGGTCCTGATGCCCTCCTGGACAGGCCCGGGCTTAATGGGCGAAGCACTGTTGGAGACAGTGGTTTAGCCAATTTGATCCTAGAGCTAAACAGAATATCATGCCGCTATTCCAGAGACAGAGTTCTAATGAGAATATCGCAAGAGGGAGGACATTTACAAACCCATTACCTGCAAATATAAGAAACTAATGGTCTGACACAACAAGTGTCATACATATAGTGTTAATTTCTAGAGGGTCAGGTGAAGCCAAACTGAAAGTCATAATGATTATCCAGTAATAACACATGAGTCATGATGCATTCAGGAATTGCCTTGTCAAATCCCTTGCTATATTCAACAATCTGAGTGTCATTGAAACTAGCATAAATAATGTGCTAGACTATTCAGCTTTAATGGCCCTGATGATAGATCGGACCTGGATGATGCAGCTTAATGAAAAGTAAATATCTATAATCTTTATTTCCAAGCAAGGGGAGGGGTTTTCATCTATAACCTTGCTGAATATTGAGAGAAAATTGGCACCAACAGTTGCAAAACATTTTCTACATAACAGTGAATTTCACAGTGTGCCTAAGAGTTGTATATCACATCAGAAAAAAATAAGTTGACTTCTGTCTTCAGTGACTAAATACTGTAGGTGTCTCAGTTCAAATGAACTCAATTTGAGCACAACCTCTTAGTATCCAAGGCAACTGATTTTCTCTTCAAAACCATGGGAAATGCTCAGTGGGTTCATGCAGTTCTACACCAGAGCTACAGTATATGCGACATAGACATAACATCTTCTTGGAAACAGCATAGTTTGTACCAGCAGGGATGGAGACGACCTTGAGTAAGCTTCCTCTTTCTCTCCTTTTTTTCTCTCTCTCTCTCTCTCTCTCGCTCTCTCTCTCTCTCTCTCTCTCTCTCTCTCTCTCTCTCTCTCTCTCTCTCTCTCTCTCTCTCTCTCTCTCTCTCTCTCTCTCTCTCTCCCTCTTTCCCTCTCTCTCACTCTCTCTCATCTTGTTGAGGGAGCTATTTTGGGAAACGCTCAGAGGGATGCTGAAGAATTGTTGGATGGTACAGATGTGTCTGGCATGCGTCTGTTTGGCTGTGTGTGTGTGTGTGTGAGAGGTTGTGTCATAGTGTCAACATGTTCCAAACGGCAACCAAATAGCTGTTCATAATGTTAAAGTAAGATATAATAATAATATATGCCATTTAGCAGATGCTTTTATCCAAAGCAACTGACAGTCATGCTTGCATAAATGTTTGTACTGGTGGCCCCAGAGGGAAAAAAATGCAACTGAAGTCTGAAGGTAATTTGAATGCCTGAAATTGATTGTCCACGATTTTGGACTGAACGCTCACGTCTTTGTTCATGTTTTCTGCGTGCCCTCGTATACTCTTAGAAAAAACGGTGCTATCTAAAACCTAAAAGGGTTCTTCGGCTGTCCCCATAGGAAAACCCTTTGAATAACTATTTTTGGTTCCAAGTGGAATCATTTTGCTTCCTGGTAGAACCTATTGGGGTTCCAGAGGATTCTACATGGAACCAAAATGGGTTCTCTATGGGGACAGCCAAAGAATCCTTTTGGAACACTTTTTTCTAAGTGTGTACTGTCAAATAAGTCTGAGGAGGTCGCTGGTGGGGTACGTTTCTCAAAACCAAGTAAAATCACACAATAAATGTGTCTGAACACTTCTTTAGCATGCAATTTACATCAAAAACAGAGATTTGGTTAAAAAAAACTTTTCTGACCATTACTTCCTCACTCAGATTTAAATTGAAAGGATTTAATGCATGCCTTCTGAGAACAAAGTATTGGTTGCCATATGTGCGGCATATAATGTAGAATCACAGCCGTGAGGCTTATATAACATCGAATAGAAGAGGTGGACAGCGGTGAAGTGGCTGAATTGTGAAAAATATTCACCAGAATTACAGATGCTTTAATCCTAATACACTATTCCCCTCACACTCCTGTTCTGTTCTGCAGCAGGTGACAGCAAGGTGATGTTTCCATCCAGTCATTTCCTTTCATAACTTAATTCCATTGTTGAATTTCTAAGAGAGCGAGAAAATGTTGAAAGGCAGTGGTGCTGAACACTGAAAACAAACATTGGCCGTTACTGCTTGGAAAATGCATAATCACAGTCTGTCGTTCATTTGTGAGGTGTGAGGAATTATCTATATTTATTTCCTGGTGTGAAAATCCAGCCCAGTGGATTTGGATTTGGAAGTTTGAGTGTGTGTGTGTGTGTGTGTGTGTGTGTGTGTGTGTGTGTGTGTGTGTGTGTGTGTGTGTGTGTGTGTGTGTGTGTGTGTGTGTGTGTGTGTGTGTGTGTGTGTGTGTGTGTGTGTGTGTGTGTGTGTGTGTGTGTATGTGTGTGTGTGCGTGCGTGCGTGTGTGGATTTGTGGATTCAAATAAAGTATTTAAAATGTGTTGCTAGGTATGGATCAGGATAGTACAATTAGATGAGAAAAACAGAATGTGTTGTTTTGACCTTTACATGCCAGTGTCCACTTCGATTGATATCAAGGATGCTAAAATACTCCAACAACAACATCGTCACTCTTTTCTCTGCCCTCGCTGCCTCCCTCTTGCTCCAACTGATACACTGCAGAGGTAAATTGGAATGTTTCAGTGATGACAGGGCTTTTGTATTGATTTGGAACTCTACTGCCATCCATCACAGTGCCCACCTGGGAACACCAAACAAATCCCCCGATGGAGCACAGATCTGCCCAGACCCAACCGTTCTACAGCTTCACTGGCAAATTGCATAACGATGATGGACCACTGCACTACAGAGGGCCACTGTGTTTGTCTAAAGAATCCTTTGTGAAACACCTAAAAAATACACACCTTGAGTAGTGCCAAGGTCTGTTTTCAAATGTCTAGTTTGAAAGCTGTAGGACAAGATAGATTCAAATGATTTCAGAGAGATATGAGTGGCACCCACCAGAAAATGAATGGTATAACTTATACCAGTTCCTACAAGGTGACCATTACGATTCAAAAGGATGTCGTTAAAAAGATTCTGAAACATCTGCAATTACTCTAAGTGTTGAATCATTTTACCTACAAGCCCCTGCCTACCAAATGGAGGTGAAGTTCAAAACGTACGTAAAATAATGATGGGTGTCCAAAATTCTGAAAGAATAATTCTGAACCACTCAATGATATTGGGGGATTAAATACGGTGCACATGTTTTCAGGTCACATCCTGGGTCTTCTTAGAGTTGACACTCAAAACCAAAACCAAATTGGGGGTAACAGAGCCAATCAGAACGACTGCCTCTGTTGCCACCTCGGTGACCTGCCATTGTCCAAGTGGACCAAGGTTACCCAGTCAGGGGTGGGCTGGAATAATAATTACTCACACTCAACCTGGGAGATGCAGAGGAGGAACAGCTAGATGAGAATCAAAACTGTGCAACTATAACCCCCCCCCCCCCATCATGTGCCTTCTAAATGTAGCCTGTTATCACGTATTCTAATAGTTTAATCTGGTTTGCCAGCACACCTTGCTGTAATTGTACCAATAATTATTCTAATGGTTAAGAGTTACTATTAAACAGAAATACAGTGCTTTCAGTGCCTGTGATCAAGCCAAGGACAAATTACTATTTGATAACTAAATGTTGAAAATAAATAATTAAATGTATTTAATTTGTGAAAGCTGATTGAGTGTGCCATGTGGCCATCTGGTTTCTGTATCCACCAGGCAATGTTAGAATAACTTTCTGTGACTTATTTTCATCACACCAGACACTGTAGCTTTTGTTATTGAACCCCTTGGAGCCTGGGCCATCTGATGCAGCTAGTAGCCCCCCCCCCCCCAAAGTCGGAGCACAATGATTGCTGTGTGATAAGGACAATGGCTCTCTGCTGGTTGAGGAAGAGCTAGCATTGGGAACAGAGCGGAATAACCAGATGTGATAGGATGAAGTAGGAAGAGGCTGCATGGGGATGCCAGGTGATAATTGCAGATTCCTTCCCAGCCTGCATTTATCAAGGATATTGTCCCTATACAAAATGGTGACTGGGATTTAGAATGACCTTTAGCTGCCAAACACTTAAAACACTATTTCAATAGGACAGGTTTAAGATGATCTGAAATGCATTGAATTGCTGTCTTAGTGGGTGCTTGCTTTTCCTGAGTTTGTGTCTGTCTGTGTCTGTCACCAGGACTCAGCCAGTTTGAACAGTGATGGGTTAAGAATAGCACGCGTGTTAGAATGTGATGGTTATTCTTGTGTGAATAAAGTGCAGCTACTTTGTTTGAACCGCTACTTTGTTTGCTGCCTCCCCTCCTCGACTAACGAACCAGACAGTCATGCCTCACTTAGTCAATGCACCAGCCTCATTTACTGGAACATGACCACAACGAGGAAAATGTTGACTTAAACATTTGTGATGTACTAGTTCACTGCCTTGTTCGTGCTGGAGTTCCACAAGGCTGCAGGCTCCTCTTTATTTATTGCCCATTATTCAAGTGTGTTTTTGTCCCGTAGAACTAAGAATGTTGCCATTATTGGAAGATCCATATAATTTCCATTATGTGTAAGATTGCAATATGATATACACTGAGTGTACAAAACAATAAAAACACCTTCCTAATATTGAGTCCATGTCTCAATTGTCTCAAGGCTTAAAAATCCTTCTTTAACCTGTCACCTCCCCTTCATCGACACTGACTGAAGTGGATTTAACAGGTGACATCAATAAGGGATCACCTGGATTCACCTGGTCAGTCTATGTCATGTTCCTAATGTTTTGTACACTTAATGTATATTGACACTGAAAAAGAGATAATAGAAATGTTGAGGGACATTGTGTAGACCTAAAGGTAGACGTTGAGGTAGACCTTGAGGTAGACCTTGAGAATGAGCTATGCCGGTAGGAAATTATGACGTTTGTGTCTCATACTGTCATTGTTCAACATATAGGAAAAGCTGATATTAAGTTATTCCACTTTTTTAAAAACTGGGTTCAGATTAATGATGTGTCAGTGCAGTCCCAGTTTAATTGATTGTGTTTACGGATCTCCAATAGAACACTTTGTTATGTCATCTGACAGGTCATCTTTAATGGCTGACAATATGATTGTCCACGGTCAATTGTAGATGATCAGGTGTACCCAGAGAGATAAGAGAAATAATTACTATCCCTAATGCTCTAGTACACAAACACAAATACCTGCCCCCATCTTTTAACAGACTAAAATAAGACAAAACTGTCAAGGCACAATAACAAACCTAAGCCAAGAGATATCAACAGCATTGTAAGTGGGACTAGAATAGATTTCCTTTGGCAAGTAAGTAGCCATTTGCCCTTCAATGTCGCATTTTAAGTATGTAATCAAGTCAGGAGTAATTGAATACGTGGCGGGCATACTGAGGGGAGGGAAGAGGGAAGTAGGGGAGGAGGGAGAGAAAACTGAGACAGAAGTGATAATGCTTGTCTGGAGCTAAACCCTGGCCATTGTTCTAATGAAGAGAAGCAGGTGGTGGAATAGATTCTGTCCACTGTCTTCTAAACTTGAGGACTGTGTCATTGCCAAGTGTGTATCGCCCAACTTTATGAGCCCCACACACTTCAAACTCTCACTTAACACACACAAACACAGGAACACGGTAAAGGTGCTTGCGCCAGCTTGCTGACACATCTATCATAATTAGGGATATCGATAATGATGAGCGCAGAGGTGTTCCTTGCGGTGTGAGGCTCACTATATTCTTAAAGACGGAGGCAGAAGAACAGGTAATTATCTTGCCATTTGCCGTACAAACAGCTTGCCTTTCCTCACCTACACTGCAGTATACTATAGCAGAGAGGGAGCTGCTCTATCGGAAAAGTGAAACACTATCCATGTCAGACTAGTGGAACACTACCGATTCTCTGTCAGCCTTGTAGAACACTATCCATGCTCTAGAAGACTGGTAGAACACTATCCATGCCCTAGAAGACTGGTAGAAAGAACACTATCCATGGTCTGGAAGACTGGTAGAACACTATCCATGCCCTAGAAGACTGGTAGAACACTATCCATGCTCTAGAATACTGGTAGAACACTATCCATGCTCTAGAAGACTGGTAGAACACTATCCATGCTCTAGAAGACTGTTAGAACACTATCCATGCTCTAGAAGACTGGTGGAACACTATCCATGCTCTAGAAGACTGTTAGAACACTATCCATGCTCTAGAAGACTGGTAGAACACTATCCATGCTCTGGAAGACTGGTAGAACACTATCCATGCTCTAGAAGACTGGTGGAACACTATCCATGCTCTAGAAGACTGTTAGAACACTATCCATGCTCTAGAAGACTGGTAGAACACTATCCATGCTCTAGAAGACGGGTAGAACACTATCCATGCTGTAGAAGACTGTTAGAACACTATCCATGCTCTAGAAGACTGTTAGAACACTATCAATGCCCTAGAAGACTGGTAGAACACTATCCATGCTCTAGAAGACTGGTAGAACACTATCCATGCTCTAGAAGACGGGTAGAACACTATCCATGCTCTAGAAGACTGTTAGAACACTATCCATGCCCTAGAAGACTGGTAGAACACTATCCATGCCCTAGAAGACTGGTAGAACACTATCCATGCTCTAGAAGACGGGTAGAACACTATCCATGCTCTAGAAGACTGGTAGAACACTATCCATGCTCTAGAAGACTGTTAGAACACTATCCATGCTCTAGAAGACTGGTAGAACACTATCCATGCTCTAGAAGACTGGTAGAACACTATCCATGCTCTAGAAGACGGGTAGAACACTATCCATGCTGTAGAAGACTGTTAGAACACTATCCATGCTCTAGAAGACTGTTAGAACACTATCAATGCCCTAGAAGACTGGTAGAACACTATCCATGCTCTAGAAGACTGGTAGAACACTATCCATGCTCTAGAAGACGGGTAGAACACTATCCATGCTCTAGAAGACTGGTAGAACACTATCCATGCTCTAGAAGATGGGTAGAACACTATCCATGCTCTAGAAGACTGGTAGAACACTATCCATGCTCTAGAAGACGGGTAGAACACTATCCATGCTCTAGAAGACTGGTAGAACACTATCCATGCTCTAGAAGACTGGTAGAACACTATCCATGCTCTAGAAGACTGGTAGAACACTATCCATGCTCTAGAAGACTGTTAGAACCCTATCCATGCTCTAGAAGACTGTTAGAACACTATCCATGCTCTAGAAGACTGTTAGAACACTATCCATGCCCTAGAAGACGGGTAGAACACTATCCATGCTCTAGAAGACTGGTAGAACACTATCCATGATCTAGAAGACTGTTAGAACACTATCCATGCTCTAGAAGACGGGTAGAACACTATCCATGTTCTAGAAGACGGGTAGAACACTATCCATGCTCTAGAAGACTGTTAGAACACTATCCATGCCCTAGAAGACTGGTAGAACACTATCCATGCTCTAGAAGACTGGTAGAACACTATCCATGCTCTATAAGACGGGTAGAACACTATCCATGCTCTAGAAGACTGGTAGAACACTATCCATGCTCTAGAAGACTGGTAGAACACTATCCATGCTCTAGAAGACTGGTAGAACACTATCCATGCTCTAAAAGACTGGTAGAACACTATCCATGCCCTAGAAGACTGGTAGAACACTATCCATGCTCTAGAAGACTCGTAGAACACTATCCATGCTCTAGAAGACTGTTAGAACCCTATCCATGCTCTAGAAGACTGTTAGAACACTATCCATGCCCTAGAAGACGGGTAGAACACTATCCATGCTCTAGAAGACTGGTAGAACACTATCCATGCTCTAGAAGACTTTTAGAACACTATCCATGCTCTAGAAGACGGGTAGAACACTATCCATGCTCTAGAAGACTGGTAGAACACTATCCATGCTCTAGGAGACTGGTAGAACACTATCCATGCTCTAGAAGACTGGTAGAACACTATCCATGCTCTAGAAGACTGTTAGAACACTATCCATGCTCTAGAAGACGGTTAGAACACTATCCATGCTCTATAAGACTGGTAGAACACTATCCATGCTCTAGAAGACTGGTAGAACACTATCCATGCTCTAGAAGACTGGTAGAACACTATCCATGCTCTAGAAGACTCTCTAGAAGACGGGTAGAACACTATCCATGCTCTAGAAGACTGTTAGAACACTATCCATGCTCTAGAAGACTGTTAGAACACTATCCATGCCCTAGAAGACTGGTAGAACACTATCCATGCTCTAGAAGACTGGTAGAACACTATCCATGCTCTAGAAGACGGGTAGAACACTATCCATGCTCTAGAAGACTGGTAGAACACTATCCATGCTCTAGAAGACTGGTAGAACACTATCCATGCTCTAGAAGACTGGTAGAACACTATCCATGCTCTAAAAGACTGGTAGAACACTATCCATGCCCTAGAAGACGGGTAGAACACTATCCATGCTCTAGAAGACTGTTAGAACCCTATCCATGCTCTAGAAGACTGTTAGAACACTATCCATGCTCTAGAAGACTGTTAGAACACTATCCATGCCCTGGAAGACTCGTAGAACACTATCCATGCTCTAGAAGACTGTTAGAACACTATCCATGCTCTAGAAGACTGTTAGAACACTATCCATGCCCTAGAAGACGGGTAGAACACTATCCATGCTCTAGAAGACTGGTAGAACACTATCCAGGCTCTAGACGACTGTTAGAACACTATCCATGCTCTAGAAGACGGGTGGAACACTATCCATGCTCTAGAAGACTGGTAGAACACTATCCATGCTCTAGAAGACTGGTAGAACACTATCCATGCTCTAGAAGACTGGTAGAACACTATCCATGCTCTAGAAGACTGGTAGAACACTATCCATTCTCTAGAAGACGGGTAGAACACTATCCATGCTCTAGAAGACTGTTAGAACACTATCCATGCCCTAGAAGACTGGTAGAACACTATCCATGCTCTAGAAGACTGGTAGAACACTATCCATGCTCTAGAAGATGGGTAGAACACTATCCATGCTCTAGAAGACTGGTAGAACACTATCCATGCTCTAGAAGACTGGTAGAACACTATCCATGCTCTAGAAGACTGGTAGAACACTATCCATGCTCTAGAAGACTGGTAGAACACTATCCATGCTCTAAAAGACTGGTAGAACACTATCCATGCCCTAGAAGACTGGTAGAACACTATCCATGCTCTAGAAGACTCGTAGAACACTATCCATGCTCTAGAAGACTGTTAGAACACTATCCATGCTCTAGAAGACTGTTAGAACACTATCCATGCCCTAGAAGACTGGTAGAACACTATCCATGCTCTAGAAGACTGGTAGAACACTATCCATGCTCTAGAAGACGGGTAGAACACTATCCATGCTCTAGAAGACTGTTAGAACACTATCCATGCCCTAGAAGACTGGTAGAACACTATCCATGCTCTAGAAGACTGGTAGAACACTATCCATGCTCTAGAAGACGGGTAGAACACTATCCATGCTCTAGAAGACTGGTAGAACACTATCCATGCTCAAGAAGACTGGTAGAACACTATCCATGCTCTAGAAGACTGGTAGAACACTATCCATGCTCTAGAAGACTGGTAGAACACTATCCATGCTCTAAAAGACTGGTAGAACACTATCCATGCCCTAGAAGACTGGTAGAACACTATCCATGCTCTAGAAGACTCGTAGAACACTATCCATGCTCTAGAAGACTGTTAGAACCCTATCCATGCTCTAGAAGACTGTTAGAACACTATCCATGCTCTAGAAGACTGTTAGAACACTATCCATGCCCTGGAAGACAGGTAGAACACTATCCATGCTCTAGAAGACTGGTAGAACACTATCCATGATCTAGAAGACTGTTAGAACACTATCCATGCTCTAGAAGACGGGTAGAACACTATCCATGTTCTAGAAGACGGGTAGAACACTATCCATGCTCTAGAAGACTGTTAGAACACTATCCATGCCCTAGAAGACTGGTAGAACACTATCCATGCTCTAGAAGACTGGTAGAACACTATCCATGCTCTAGAAGACAGGTAGAACACTATCCATGCTCTAGAAGACTGGTAGAACACTATCCATGCTCTAGAAGACTGGTAGAACACTATCCATGCTCTAGAAGACTGGTAGAACACTATCCATGCTCTAGAAGACTGGTAGAACACTATCCATGCTCTAAAAGACTGGTAGAACACTATCCATGCCCTAGAAGACTGGTAGAACACTATCCATGCTCTAGAAGACTCGTAGAACACTATCCATGCTCTAGAAGACTGTTAGAACCCTATCCATGCTCTAGAAGACTGTTAGAACACTATCCATGCTCTAGAAGACTGTTAGAACACTATCCATGCCCTAGAAGACTGGTAGAACACTATCCATGCTCTAGAAGACTGGTAGAACACTATCCATGCTCTAGAAGACTGTTAGAACACTATCCATGCTCTAGAAGACGGGTAGAACACTATCCATGCTCTAGAAGACTGGTAGAACACTATCCATGCTCTAGAAGACTGGTAGAACACTATCCATGCTCTAGAAGACTGGTAGAACACTATCCATGCTCTAGAAGACTGGTAGAACACTATCCATGCTCTAGAAGACTGGTAGAACACTATCCATGCTCTAGAAGACTGGTAGAACACTATCCATGCTCTAAAAGACTGGTAGAACACTATCCATGCCCTAGAAGACTGGTAGAACACTATCCATGCTCTAGAAGACGGGTAGAACACTATCCATGCTCTAGAAGACTGGTAGAACACTATCCATGCTCTAGAAGACTGGTAGAACACTATCCATGCTCTAGAAGACTGGTAGAACACTATCCATGCTCTAGAAGACTGGTAGGACACTATCCATGCTCTAAAAGACTGGTAGAACACTATCCATGCCCTAGAAGACTGGTAGAACACTATCCATGCTCTAGAAGACTCGTAGAACACTATCCATGCTCTAGAAGACTGTTAGAACCCTATCCATGCTCTAGAAGACTGTTAGAACACTATCCATGCTCTAGAAGACTGTTAGAACACTATCCATGCCCTAGAAGACGGGTAGAACACTATCCATGCTCTAGAAGACTGGTAGAACACTATCCATGCTCTAGAAGACTGTTAGAACACTATCCATGCTCTAGAAGACGGGTAGAACACTATCCATGCTCTAGAAGACTGGTAGAACACTATCCATGCTCTAGAAGACTGGTAGAACACTATCCATGCTCTAGAAGACTGGTAGAACACTATCCATGCTCTAGAAGACTGTTAGAACACTATCCATGCTCTAGAAGACGGTTAGAACACTATCCATGCTCTAGAAGACTGGTAGAACACTATCCATGCTCTAGAAGACTGGTAGAACACTATCCATGCTCTAGAAGACTGGTAGAACACTATCCATGCTCTAGAAGACTCTCTAGAAGACGGGTAGAACACTATCCATGCTCTAGAAGACTGTTAGAACACTATCCATGCCCTAGAAGACTGGTAGAACACTATCCATGCTCTAGAAGACTGGTAGAACACTATCCATGCTCTAGAAGACGGGTAGAACACTATCCATGCTCTAGAAGACTGGTAGAACACTATCCATGCTCTAGAAGACTGGTAGAACACTATCCATGCTCTAGAAGACTGGTAGAACACTATCCATGCTCTAGAAGACTGGTAGAACACTATCCATGCTCTAAAAGACTGGTAGAACACTATCCATGCCCTAGAAGACTGGTAGAACACTATCCATGCTCTAGAAGACTCGTAGAACACTATCCATGCTCTAGAAGACGGGTAGAACACTATCCATGCTCTAGAAGACTGTTACAACACTATCCATGCCCTAGAAGACTGGTAGAACACTATCCATGCTCTAGAAGACTGGTAGAACACTATCCATGCTCTAGAAGACGGGTAGAACACTATCCATGCTCTAGAAGACTGGTAGAACACTATCCATGCTCTAGAAGACTGGTAGAACACTATCCATGCTCTAGAAGACTGGTAGAACACTATCCATGCTCTAGAAGACTGGTAGAACACTATCCATGCTCTAAAAGACTGGTAGAACACTATCCATGCCCTAGAAGACTGGTAGAACACTATCCATGCTCTAGAAGACTCGTAGAACACTATCCATGCTCTAGAAGACTGTTAGAACACTATCCATGCTCTAGAAGACTGGTAGAACACTATCCATGCCCTAGAAGACTGGTAGAACACTATCCATGCTCTAGAAGACTCGTAGAACACTATCCATGCTCTAGAAGACTGTTAGAACACTATCCATGCTCTAGAAGACTGTTAGAACACTATCCATGCTCTAGAAGACTGTTAGAACACTATCCATGCCCTAGAAGACGGGTAGAACACTATCCATGCTCTAGAAGACTGGTAGAACACTATCCATGCTCTAGAAGACTGTTAGAACACTATCCATGCTCTAGAAGTCGGGTAGAACACTATCCATGCTCTAGAAGACTGGTAGAACACTATCCATGCTCTAGAAGACTGGTAGAACACTATCCATGCTCTAGAAGACTGGTAGAACACTATCCATGCTCTAGAAGACTGTTAGAACACTATCCATGCTCTAGAAGACGGTTAGAACACTATCCATGCTCTAGAAGACTGGTAGAACACTATCCATGCTCTAGAAGACTGGTAGAACACTATCCATGCTCTAGAAGACTGGTAGAACACTATCCATGCTCTAGAAGACTCTCTAGAAGACGGGTAGAACACTATCCATGCTCTAGAAGACTGTTAGAACACTATCCATGCCCTAGAAGACTGGTAGAACACTATCCATGCTCTAGAAGACTGGTAGAACACTATCCATGCTCTAGAAGACGGGTAGAACACTATCCATGCTCTAGAAGACTGGTAGAACACTATCCATGCTCTAGAAGACTGGTAGAACACTATCCATGCTCTAGAAGACTGGTAGAACACTATCCATGCTCTAAAAGACTGGTAGAACACTATCCATGCCCTAGAAGACTGGTAGAACACTATCCATGCTCTAGAAGACTCGTAGAACACTATCCATGCTCTAGAAGACGGGTAGAACACTATCCATGCTCTAGAAGACTGTTACAACACTATCCATGCCCTAGAAGACTGGTAGAACACTATCCATGCTCTAGAAGACTGGTAGAACACTATCCATGCTCTAGAAGACGGGTAGAACACTATCCATGCTCTAGAAGACTGGTAGAACACTATCCATGCTCTAGAAGACTGGTAGAACACTATCCATGCTCTAGAAGACTGGTAGAACACTATCCATGCTCTAGAAGACTGGTAGAACACTATCCATGCTCTAGAAGACTGTTAGAACACTATCCATGCTCTAGAAGACGGTTAGAACACTATCCATGCTCTAGAAGACTGGTAGAACACTATCCATGCTCTAGAAGACTGGTAGAACACTATCCATGCTCTAGAAGACTGGTAGAACACTATCCATGCTCTGAAGACCAGACGGGTAGAACACTATCCATGCTCTAGAAGACTGTTAGAACACTATCCATGCCCTAGAAGACTGGTAGAACACTATCCATGCTCTAGAAGACTGGTAGAACACTATCCATGCTCTAGAAGACGGGTAGAACACTATCCATGCTCTAGAAGACTGGTAGAACACTATCCATGCTCTAGAAGACTGGTAGAACACTATCCATGCTCTAGAAGACTGGTAGAACACTATCCATGCTCTAGAAGACTGGTAGAACACTATCCATGCCCTAGAAGACTGGTAGAACACTATCCATGCTCTAGAAGACTCGTAGAACACTATCCATGCTCTAGAAGACGGGTAGAACACTATCCATGCTCTAGAAGACTGTTACAACACTATCCATGCCCTAGAAGACTGGTAGAACACTATCCATGCTCTAGAAGACTGGTAGAACACTATCCATGCTCTAGAAGACGGGTAGAACACTATCCATGCTCTAGAAGACTGGTAGAACACTATCCATGCTCTAGAAGACTGGTAGAACACTATCCATGCTCTAGAAGACTGGTAGAACACTATCCATGCTCTAGAAGACTGGTAGAACACTATCCATGCTCTAAAAGACTGGTAGAACACTATCCATGCCCTAGAAGACTGGTAGAACACTATCCATGCTCTAGAAGACTCGTAGAACACTATCCATGCTCTAGAAGACTGTTAGAACACTATCCATGCTCTAGAAGACTGTTAGAACACTATCCATGCCCTAGAAGACGGGTAGAACACTATCCATGCTCTAGAAGACTGGTAGAACACTATCCATGATCTAGAAGACTGTTAGAGCACTATCCATGCTCTAGAAGACGGGTAGAACACTATCCATGTTCTAGAAGACGGGTAGAACACTATCCATGCTCTAGAAGACTGTTAGAACACTATCCATGCCCTAGAAGACTGGTAGAACACTATCCATGCTCTAGAAGACTGGTAGAACACTATCCATGCTCTAGAAGACGGGTAGAACACTATCCATGCTCTAGAAGACTGGTAGAACACTATCCATGCTCTAGAAGACTGGTAGAACACTATCCATGCTCTAGAAGACTGGTAGAACACTATCAATGCTCTAGAAGACTGGTAGAACACTATCCATGCTCTAAAAGACTGGTAGAACACTATCCATGCCCTAGAAGACTGGTAGAACACTATCCATGCTCTAGAAGACTCATAGAACACTATCCATGCTCTAGAAGACTGTTAGAACCCTATCCATGCTCTAGAAGACTGTTAGAACACTATCCATGCTCTAGAAGACTGTTAGAACACTATCCATGCTCTAGAAGACTGGTAGAACACTATCCATGCTCTAGAAGACTGGTAGAACACTATCCATGCTCTAGAAGACTGGTAGAACACTATCCATGCTCTAGAAGACGGGTAGAACACTATCCATGCTCTAGAAGACTGGTAGAACACTATCCATGCTCTAGAAGACTGGTAGAACACTATCCATGCTCTAGAAGACTGGTAGAACACTATCCATGCTCTAGAAGACTGGTAGAACACTATCCATGCTCTAAAAGACTGGTAGAACACTATCCATGCCCTAGAAGACTGGTAGAACACTATCCATGCTCTAGAAGACTCGTCGAACACTATCCATGCTCTAGAAGACTGTTAGAACACTATCCATGCTCTAGAAGACTGTTAGAACACTATCCATGCCCTAGAAGACGGGTAGAACACTATCCATGCTCTAGAAGACTGGTAGAACACTATCCATGCTCTAGAAGACTGTTAGAACACTATCCATGCTCTAGAAGACGGGTAGAACACTATCCATGCTCTAGAAGACTGGTAGAACACTATCCATGCTCTAGAAGACTGGTAGAACACTATCCATGCTCTAGAAGACTGTTAGAACACTATCCATGCTCTAGAAGACTGTTAGAACACTATCCATGCCCTAGAAGACGGGTAGAACACTATCCATGCTCTAGAAGACGGGTAGAACACTATCCATGCCCTAGAAGACTGGTAGAACACTATCCATGCTCTAGAAGACTGGTAGAACACTATCCATGCTCTAGAAGACGGGTAGAACACTATCCATGCCCTAGAAGACTGGTAGAACACTATCCATGCTCTAGAAGACTGGTAGAACACTATCCATGCTCTAGAAGACTGGTAGAACACTATCCATGCTCTAGAAGACTGGTAGAACACTATCCATGCTCTAGAAGACTGGTAGAACACTATCCATGCTCTAGAAGACTGTTAGAACACTATCCATGCTCTGGAAGACTGGTAGAACACTATCCATGCTCTAGAAGACTGGTAGAACACTATCCATGCTCTAGAAGACTGGTAGAACACTATCCATGCTCTAGAAGACTGGTAGAACACTATCCATGCTCTAGAAGACGTGTAGAACAATATCCATGCTCTAGAAGACTGTTAGAACACTACCCATGCTCTAGAAGACTGGTAGAACACTATCCATGACCTAGAAGACTGGTAGAACACTATCCATGCTCTAGAATACTGCTAGAACACTATCCATGCTCTAGAAGACTGGTAGAACACTATCCATGCTCTAGAAGACTGGTGGAACACTATCCATGCTCTAGAAGACTGTTAGAACACTATCCATGCTCTAGAAGACTGGTAGAACACTATCCATGCTCTAGAATGCGGGTAGAACACTATCCATGCTCTAGAAGAATGGTAGAACACTATTCATGCTCTAGAAGACTGGTAGAACACTATCCATGCTCTAGAAGACGGGTAGGACACTATCCATGCTCTAGAAGACTGTTAGAACACTATCCATGCTCTAGAAGACTGTTAGAACACTATCCATGCCCTAGAAGACTGGTAGAACACTATCCATGCTCTAGAAGACTGGTAGAACACTATCCATGATCTAGAAGACGGGTAGAACACTATCCATGCTCTAGAAGACTGTTAGAACACGATCCTTGCCCTAGAAGACTGGTAGAACACTATCCATGCTCTAGAAGACTGGTAGAACACTTTCCATGCTCTAGAAGACGGGTAGAACACTATCCATGCTCTAGAAGACTGGTAGAACACTATCCATGCTCTAGAATACTGGTAGAACACTATCCATGCTCTAGAAGACTGGTAGAACACTATCCATGCTCTAGAAGACTGTTAGAACACTATCCATGCTCTAGAAGACTGGTAGAACACTATCCATGCCCTAGAAGACTGGTAGAACACTATCCATGCTCTAGAAGACTGGTAGAACACTATCCATGCTCTAGAAGACAGTTAGAACACTATCCATGCTCTAGAAGACTGTTAGAACACTATCCATGCTCTAGATGACTGTTAGAACACTATCCATGCCCTAGAAGACTGGTAGAACACTATCCATGCTCTAGAAGACTGGTAGAACACTATCCATGCTCTAGAAGACAGTTAGAACACTATCCATGCTCTAGAAGACTGTTAGAACACTATCCATGCTCTAGATGACTGTTAGAACACTATCCATGCTCTAGAAGACGGGCAGAACACTATCCATGCTCTAGAAGACTGTTAGAACACTATCCATGCTCTGGAAGACTGGTAGAACACTATCCATGCTCTAGAAGACTGGTAGAACACTATCCATGCTCTAGAAGACTGGTAGAACACTATCCATGCTCTAGAAGACTGGTAGAACACTATCCATGCTCTAGAAGACGTGTAGAACAATATCCATGCTCTAGAAGACTGTTAGAACACTACCCATGCTCTAGAAGACTGGTAGAACACTATCCATGACCTAGAAGACTGGTAGAACACTATCCATGCTCTAGAATACTGCTAGAACACTATCCATGCTCTAGAAGACTGGTAGAACACTATCCATGCTCTAGAAGACTGGTGGAACACTATCCATGCTCTAGAAGACTGTTAGAACACTATCCATGCTCTAGAAGACTGGTAGAACACTATCCATGCTCTAGAAGGCGGGTAGAACACTATCCATGCTCTAGAAGAATGGTAGAACACTATTCATGCTCTAGAAGACTGGTAGAACACTATCCATGCTCTAGAAGACGGGTAGGAAACTATCCATGCTCTAGAAGACTGTTAGAACACTATCCATGCTCTAGAAGACTGTTAGAACACTATCCATGCCCTAGAAGACTGGTAGAACACTATCCATGCTCTAGAAGACTGGTAGAACACTATCCATGATCTAGAAGACGGGTAGAACACTATCCATGCTCTAGAAGACTGTTAGAACACGATCCTTGCCCTAGAAGACTGGTAGAACACTATCCATGCTCTAGAAGACTGGTAGAACACTTTCCATGCTCTAGAAGACGGGTAGAACACTATCCATGCTCTAGAAGACTGGTAGAACACTATCCATGCTCTAGAATACTGGTAGAACACTATCCATGCTCTAGAAGACTGGTAGAACACTATCCATGCTCTAGAAGACTGTTAGAACACTATCCATGCTCTAGAAGACTGGTAGAACACTATCCATGCCCTAGAAGACTGGTAGAACACTATCCATGCTCTAGAAGACTGGTAGAACACTATCCATGCTCTAGAAGACAGTTAGAACACTATCCATGCTCTAGAAGACTGTTAGAACACTATCCATGCTCTAGATGACTGTTAGAACACTATCCATGCCCTAGAAGACTGGTAGAACACTATCCATGCTCTAGAAGACTGGTAGAACACTATCCATGCTCTAGAAGACAGTTAGAACACTATCCATGCTCTAGAAGACTGTTAGAACACTATCCATGCTCTAGATGACTGTTAGAACACTATCCATGCTCTAGAAGACGGGCAGAACACTATCCATGCTCTAGAAGACTGTTAGAACACTATCCATGCTCTAGAAGACTGTTAGAACACTATCCATGCTCTAGAAGACTGTTAGAGCACTATCCATGCCCTAGAAGACTGGTAGAACACTATCCATGCTCTAGAAGACTGGTAGAACACTATCCATGCTCTAGAAGACGGGTAGAACACTATCCATGCTCTAGAAGACTTTTAGAACACTATCCATGCTCTAGAAGACTGGTAGAACACTATCCATGCCCTAGAAGACGGGTAGAACACTATCCATGCTCTAGAAGACTGGTAGAACACTATCCATGCTCTAGAAGACTGGTAGAACACTATCCATGCTCTAGAAGACTGGTAGAACACTATCCATGCTCTAGAAGACTGTTAGAACACTATCCATGCCATAGAAGACTGGTAGAACACTATCCATGCTCTAGAAGACTGGTAGAACACTATCCATGCTCTAGAAGACGGGTAGAACACTATCCATGCTCTAGAAGACTGGTAGAACACTATCCATGCTCTAGAAGACTGGTAGAACACTATCCATGCTCTAGAAGACTGGTAGAACACTATCCATGCTCTAGAAGACTGGTAGAACACTATCCATGCTCTAGAAGACTCGTAGAACACTATCCATGCTCTAGAAGACTGTTAGAACCCTATCCATGCTCTAGAAGACTGTTAGAACACTATCCATGCTCTAGAAGACTGTTAGAACACTATCCATGCCCTGGAAGACTCGTAGAACACTATCCATGCTCTAGAAGACTGTTAGAACCCTATCCATGCTCTAGAAGACTGTTAGAACACTATCCATGCTCTAGAAGACTGTTAGAACACTATCCATGCCCTAGAAGACGGGTAGAACACTATCCATGCTCTAGAAGACTGGTAGAACACTATCCAGGCTCTAGACGACTGTTAGAACACTATCCATGCTCTAGAAGACGGGTAGAACACTATCCATGCTCTAGAAGACTGGTAGAACACTATCCATGCTCTAGAAGACTGGTAGAACACTATCCATGCTCTAGAAGACTGGTAGAACACTATCCATGCTCTAGAAGACTGGTAGAACACTATCCATTCTCTAGAAGACTGGTAGAACACTATCCATGCTCTAGAAGACTGTTAGAACACTATCCATGCCCTAGAAGACTGGTAGAACACTATCCATGCTCTAGAAGACTGGTAGAACACTATCCATGCTCTAGAAGACGGGTAGAACACTATCCATGCTCTAGAAGACTGGTAGAACACTATCCATGCTCTAGAAGACTGGTAGAACACTATCCATGCTCTAGAAGACTGGTAGAACACTATCCATGCTCTAGAAGACTGGTAGAACACTATCCATGCTCTAAAAGACTGGTAGAACACTATCCATGCCCTAGAAGACTGGTAGAACACTATCCATGCTCTAGAAGACTCGTAGAACACTATCCATGCTCTAGAAGACTGTTAGAACACTATCCATGCTCTAGAAGACTGTTAGAACACTATCAATGCCCTAGAAGACTGGTAGAACACTATCCATGCTCTAGAAGACTGGTAGAACACTATCCATGCTCTAGAAGACGGGTAGAACAATATCCATGCTCTAGAAGACTGTTAGAACACTATCCATGCCCTAGAAGACTGGTAGAACACTATCCATGCTCTAGAAGACTGGTAGAACACTATCCATGCTCTAGAAGACGGGTAGAACACTATCCATGCTCTAGAAGACTGGTAGAACACTATCCATGCTCTAGAAGACTGGTAGAACACTATCCATGCTCTAGAAGACTGTTAGAACACTATCCATGCTCTAGAAGACTGTTAGAACACTATCCATGCCCTAGAAGACGGGTAGAACACTATCCATGCTCTAGAAGACGGGTAGAACACTATCCATGCCCTAGAAGACTGGTAGAACACTATCCATGCTCTAGAAGACTGGTAGAACACTATCCATGCTCTAGAAGACGGGTAGAACACTATCCATGCCCTAGAAGACTGGTAGAACACTATACATGCTCTAGAAGACTGGTAGAACACTATCCATGCTCTAGAAGACTGGTAGAACACTATCCATGCTCTAGAAGACTGGTAGAACACTATCCATGCTCTAGAAGACTGGTAGAACACTATCCATGCTCTAGAAGACTGTTAGAACACTATCCATGCTCTGGAAGACTGGTAGAACACTATCCATGCTCTAGAAGACTGTTAGAACACTATCCATGCTCTAGAAGACTGGTAGAACACTATCCATGCTCTAGAAGACTGTTAGAACACTATCCATGCTCTAGAAGACTGGTAGAACACTATCCATGCTCTGGAAGACTGGTAGAACACTATCCATGCTCTAGAAGACTGTTAGAACACTATCCATGCTCTAGAAGACTGGTAGAACACTATCCATGCTCTAGAAGACTGGTAGAACACTATCCATGCTCTAGAAGACGTGTAGAACAATATCCATGCTCTAGAAGACTGTTAGAACACTACCCATGCTCTAGAAGACTGGTAGAACACTATCCATGACCTAGAAGACTGGTAGAACACTATCCATGCTCTAGAATACTGCTAGAACACTATCCATGCTCTAGAAGACTGGTAGAACACTATCCATGCTCTAGAAGACTGGTGGAACACTATCCATGCTCTAGAAGACTGTTAGAACACTATCCATGCTCTAGAAGACTGGTAGAACACTATCCATGCTCTAGAAGGCGGGTAGAACACTATCCATGCTCTAGAAGAATGGTAGAACACTATTCATGCTCTAGAAGACTGGTAGAACACTATCCATGCTCTAGAAGACGGGTAGGACACTATCCATGCTCTAGAAGACTTTTAGAACACTATCCATGCTCTAGAAGACTGTTAGAACACTATCCATGCCCTAGAAGACTGGTAGAACACTATCCATGCTCTAGAAGACTGGTAGAACACTATCCATGATCTAAAAGATGGGTAGAACACTATCCATGCTCTAGAAGACTGTTAGAACACGATCCTTGCCCTAGAAGACTGGTAGAACACTATCCATGCTCTAGAAGACTGGTAGAACACTATCCATGCTCTAGAAGACTGGTAGAACACTATCCATGCTCTAGAATACTGGTAGAACACTATCCATGCTCTAGAAGACTGGTAGAACACTATCCATGCTCTAGAAGACTGTTAGAACACTATCCATGCTCTAGAAGACTGGTAGAACACTATCCATGCCCTAGAAGACTGGTAGAACACTATCCATGCTCTAGAAGACTGGTAGAACACTATCCATGCTCTAGAAGACAGTTAGAACACTATCCATGCTCTAGAAGACTGTTAGAACACTATCCATGCTCTAGATGACTGTTAGAACACTATCCATGCTCTAGAAGACGGGCAGAAACTATCCATGCTCTAGAAGACTGTTAGAACACTATCCATGCTCTAGAAGACTGTTAGAACACTATCCATGCTCTAGAAGACTGTTAGAGCACTATCCATGCCCTAGAAGACTGGTAGAACACTATCCATGCTCTAGAAGACTGGTAGAACACTATCCATGCTCTAGAAGACGGGTAGAACACTATCCATGCTCTAGAAGACTTTTAGAACACTATCCATGCTCTAGAAGACTGTTAGAACACTATCCATGCTCTAGAAGACTGGTAGAACACTATCCATGCCCTAGAAGACGGGTAGAACACTATCCATGCTCTAGAAGACTGGTAGAACACTCTCCATGCTCTAGAAGACTGGTAGAACACTATCCATGCTCTAGAAGACTGGTAGAACACTATCCATGCTCTAGAAGACTGTTAGAACACTATCCATGCTATAGAAGACTGGTAGAACACTATCCATGCTCTAGAAGACTGGTAGAACACTATCCATGCTCTAGAAGACTGGTAGAACACTATCCATGCTCTAGAAGACTGGTAGAACACTATCCATGCTCTAGAAGACTGGTAGAACACTATCCATGCTCTAGAAGACTGGTAGAACACTATCCATGCTCTAGAAGACTGGTAGAACACTATCCATGCTCTAGAAGACTGTTAGAACCCTATCCATGCTCTAGAAGACTGTTAGAACACTATCCATGCTCTAGAAGACTGTTAGAACACTATCCATGCTCTAGAAGACTCGTCGAACACTATCCATGCTCTAGAAGACTGTTAGAACACTATCCATGCTCTAGAAGACTGTTAGAACACTATCCATGCTCTAGAAGACTGTTAGAACACTATCCATGCTCTAGAAGACTGGTAGAACACTATCCATGCTCTAGAAGACTGGTAGAACACTATCCATGCTCTAGAAGACTGGTAGAACACTATCCATGCTCTAGAAGACTGGTAGAACACTATCCATGCCCTAGAAGACTGGTAGAACACTATCCATGCTCTAGAAGACTGGTAGAACACTATCCATGCTCTAGAAGACGGTAGAACACTATCCATGCTCTAGAAGACTGTTAGAACACTATCCATGCCCTAGAAGACTGGTAGAACACTATCCATGCTCTAGAAGACTGGTAGAACACTATCCATGCTCTAGAAGACGGGTAGAACACTATCCATGCTCTAGAAGACTGGTAGAACACTATCCATGCTCTAGAAGACTGGTAGAACACTATCCATGCTCTAGAAGACTGGTAGAACACTATCCATGCTCTAGAAGACTGGTAGAACACTATCCATGCTCTAAAAGACTGGTAGAACACTATCCATGCCCTAGAAGACTGGTAGAACACTATCCATGCTCTAGAAGACTCGTAGAACACTATCCATGCTCTAGAAGACTGGTAGAACACTATCCATGCTCTAGAAGACTGTTAGAACACTATCCATGCTCTAGAAGACTGTTAGAACACTATCCATGCTCTAGAAGACTGGTAGAACACTATCCATGCTCTAGAAGACTGGTAGAACACTATCCATGCTCTAGAAGACTGTTAGAACACTATCCATGCTCTAGAAGACTGTTAGAACACTATCCATGCTCTAGAAGACTGGTAGAACACTATCCATGCTCTAGAAGACTGGTAGAACACTATCCATGCTCTAGAAGACTGGTAGAACACTATCCATGCTCTAGAAGACTGGTAGAACACTATCCATGCTCTAGAAGACTGGTAGAACACTATCCATGCTCTAGAAGACTGGTAGAACACTATCCATGCTCTAGAAGACTGGTAGAACACTATCCATGCTCTAGAAGACTGGTAGAACACTATCCATGCTCTAGAAGACTGGTAGAACACTATCCATGCCCTAGAAGACTGGTAGAACACTATCCATGCTCTAGAAGACTCATAGAACACTATCCATGCTCTAGAAGACTGTTAGAACACTATCCATGCTCTAGAAGACTGTTAGAACACTATCCATGCTCTAGAAGACTGGTAGAACACTATCCATGCTCTAGAAGACTGGTAGAACACTATCCATGCTCTAGAAGACTGGTAGAACACTATCCATGCTCTAGAAGACGGGTAGAACACTATCCATGCTCTAGAAGACTGGTAGAACACTATCCATGCTCTAGAAGACTGGTAGAACACTATCCATGCTCTAGAAGACTGGTAGAACACTATCCATGCTCTAGAAGACTGTTAGAACACTATCCATGCCCTAGAAGACGGGTAGAACACTATCCATGCTCTAGAAGACTGTTAGAACACTATCCATGCCCTAGAAGACTGGTAGAACACTATCCATGCTCTAGAAGACTGGTAGAACACTATCCATGCTCTAGAAGACTGGTAGAACACTATCCATGCCCTAGAAGACTGGTAGAACACTATCCATGCTCTAGAAGACTGGTAGAACACTATCCATGCTCTAGAAGACTGGTAGAACACTATCCATGCTCTAGAAGACTGGTAGAACACTATCCATGCTCTAGAAGACTGGTAGAACACTATCCATGCCCTAGAAGACTGTTAGAACACTATCCATGCTCTAGAAGACTGGTAGAACACTATCCATGCTCTAGAAGACTGTTAGAACACTATCCATGCTCTAGAAGACTGGTAGAACACTATCCATGCTCTAGAAGACTGGTAGAACACTATCCATGCTCTAGAAGACTGGTAGAACACTATCCATGCTCTAGAAGACTGGTAGAACACTATCCATGCTCTAGAAGACTGTTAGAACACTATCCATGCTCTAGAAGACTGTTAGAACACTATCCCATGCTCTAGAAGACTGGTAGAACACTATCCATGCCCTAGAAGACTGGTAGAACACTATCCATGCTCTAGAATACTGCTAGAACACTATCCATGCTCTAGAAGACTGGTAGAACACTATCCATGCTCTAGAAGACTGGTGGAACACTATCCATGCTCTAGAAGACTGGTAGAACACTATCCATGCTCTAGAAGGCTGGGTAGAACACTATCCATGCTCTAGAAGAATGGTAGAACACTATCCATGCTCTAGAAGACTGGTAGAACACTATCCATGCTCTAGAAGACGGGTAGAACACTATCCATGCTCTAGAAGACTGTTAGAACACTATCCATGCTCTAGAAGACTGTTAGAACACTATCCATGCTCTAGAAGACTGGTAGAACACTATCCATGCTCTAGAAGACTGGTAGAACACTATCCATGCTCTAGAAGACGGGTAGAACACTATCCATGCTCTAGAAGACTGTTAGAACACTATCCATGCCCTAGAAGACTGGTAGAACACTATCCATGCTCTAGAAGACTGGTAGAACACTTTCCATGCTCTAGAAGACGGGTAGAACACTATCCATGCTCTAGAAGACTGGTAGAACACTATCCATGCTCTAGAAGACTGGTAGAACACTATCCATGCTCTAGAAGACTGGTAGAACACTATCCATGCTCTAGAAGACTGTTAGAACACTATCCATGCTCTAGAAGACTGGTAGAACACTATCCATGCCCTAGAAGACTGGTAGAACACTATCCATGCTCTAGAAGACAGTTAGAACACTATCCATGCTCTAGAAGACTGTTAGAACACTATCCATGCTCTAGATGACTGTTAGAACACTATCCATGCTCTAGAAGACTGGGCAGAACACTATCCATGCTCTAGAAGACTGGTAGAACACTATCCATGCTCTAGAAGACTGGTAGAACACTATCCATGCTCTAGAAGACTGTTAGAGCACTATCCATGCCCTAGAAGACTGGTAGAACACTATCCATGCTCTAGAAGACTGGTAGAACACTATCCATGCTCTAGAAGACGGGTAGAACACTATCCATGCTCTAGAAGACTGTTAGAACACTATCCATGCTCTAGAAGACTGGTAGAACACTATCCATGCTCTAGAAGACTGGTAGAACACTATCCATGCTCTAGAAGACGGGTAGAACACTATCCATGCTCTAGAAGACTGGTAGAACACTATCCATGCTCTAGAAGACTGGTAGAACACTATCCATGCTCTAGAAGACTGGTAGAACACTATCCATGCTCTAGAAGACTGTTAGAACACTATCCATGCTCTAGAAGACTGGTAGAACACTATCCATGCTCTAGAAGACTGGTAGAACACTATCCATGCTCTAGAAGACTGGTAGAACACTATCCATGCTCTAGAAGACTGGTAGAACACTATCCATGCTCTAGAAGACTGGTAGAACACTATCCATGCTCTAGAAGACTGGTAGAACACTATCCATGCTCTAGAAGACTGGTAGAACACTATCCATGCTCTAGAAGACTGGTAGAACACTATCCATGCTCTAGAAGACTGGTAGAACACTATCCATGCTCTAGAAGACTGTTAGAACACTATCCATGCTCTAGAAGACTGGTAGAACACTATCCATGCTCTAGAAGACTGGTGGAACACTATCCATGCTCTAGAAGACTGTTAGAACACTATCCATGCTCTAGAAGACTGGTAGAACACTATCCATGCTCTAGAAGACTGGTAGAACACTATCCGTGCTCTAGAAGACGGGTAGAACAATATCCATGCTCTAGAAGACTGTGAGAACACTACCCATGCTCTAGAAGACTGGTAGAACACTATCCATGACCTAGAAGACTGGTAGAACACTACCATGCTCTAGAATACTGCTAGAACACTATCCATGCTCTAGAAGACTGGTAGAACACTATCCATGCTCTAGAAGACTGGTGGAACACTATCCATGCTCTAGAAGACTGTTAGAACACTATCCATGCTCTAGAAGACTGGTAGAACACTATCCATGCTCTAGAAGGCGGGTAGAACACTATCCATGCTCTAGAAGACTGGTAGAACACTATCCATGCTCTAGAAGACTGGTAGAACACTATCCATGCTCTAGAAGACGGGTAGAACACTATCCATGCTCTAGAAGACTGTTAGAACACTATCCATGCTCTAGAAGACTGTTAGAACACTATCCATGCTCTAGAAGACTGGTAGAACACTATCCATGCTCTAGAAGACTGTTAGAACACTATCCATGCTCTAGAAGACTGGTAGAACACTATCCATGCTCTAGAAGACTGGTAGAACACTATCCATGCTCTAGAAGACTGGTAGAACACTATCCATGCTCTAGAAGACTGGTTAGAACACTATCCATGCTCTAGAAGACTGTTAGAACACTATCCATGCTCTAGATGACTGTTAGAACACTATCCATGCTCTAGAAGACTGGTAGAACACTATCCATGCTCTAGAAGACTGTTAGAACACTATCCATGCTCTAGAAGACTGTTAGAACACTATCCATGCTCTAGAAGACTGTTAGAGCACTATCCATGCCCTAGAAGACTGGTAGAACACTATCCATGCTCTAGAAGACTGGTAGAACACTATCCATGCTCTAGAAGACTGGTAGAACACTATCCATGCTCTAGAAGACTGTTAGAACACTATCCATGCTCTAGAAGACTGTTAGAACACTATCCATGCTCTAGAAGACTGGTAGAACACTATCCATGCCCTAGAAGACTGGTAGAACACTATCCATGCTCTAGAAGACTGGTAGAACACTATCCATGCTCTAGAAGACTGGTAGAACACTATCCATGCTCTAGAAGACTGGTAGAACACTATCCATGCTCTAGAAGACTGTTAGAACACTATCCATGCTCTAGAAGACTGGTAGAACACTATCCATGCTCTAGAAGACTGTTAGAACACTATCCATGCTCTAGAAGACTGGGTAGAACACTATCCATGCTCTAGAAGACTGGTAGAACACTATCCATGCTCTAGAAGACTGGTAGAACACTATCCATGCTCTAGAAGACTGGTAGAACACTATCCATGCTCTAGAAGACTGGTAGAACACTATCCATGCTCTAGAAGACTGGTAGAACACTATCCATGCTCTAGAAGACTGGTAGAACACTATCCATGCTCTAGAAGACTGGTAGAACACTATCCATGCTCTAGAAGACTGGTAGAACACTATCCATGCTCTAGAAGACTGGTAGAACACTATCCATGCTCTAGAAGACTGGTAGAACACTATCCATGCTCTAGAAGACTGGTAGAACACTATCCATGCTCTAGAAGACTGGTAGAACACTATCCATGACCTAGAAGACTGGTAGAACACTATCCATGCTCTAGAAGACTGCTAGAACACTATCCATGCTCTAGAAGACTGGTAGAACACTATCCATGCTCTAGAAGACTGGTGGAACACTATCCATGCTCTAGAAGACTGTTAGAACACTATCCATGCTCTAGAAGACTGGTAGAACACTATCCATGCTCTAGAAGGCGGGTAGAACACTATCCATGCTCTAGAAGACTGGTAGAACACTATCCATGCTCTAGAAGACTGGTAGAACACTATCCATGCTCTAGAAGACGGTAGAACACTATCCATGCTCTAGAAGACTGTTAGAACACTATCCATGCTCTAGAAGACTGTTAGAACACTATCCATGCCCTAGAAGACTGGTAGAACACTATCCATGCTCTAGAAGACTGGTAGAACACTATCCATGCTCTAGAAGACTGGTAGAACACTATCCATGCTCTAGAAGACTGTTAGAACACTATCCATGCCCTAGAAGACTGTTAGAGCACTATCCATGCTCTAGAAGACTGGTAGAACATTATCCATGCTCTAGAAGACGGGTAGAACACTATCCATGCTCTAGAAGACTGTTAGAACACTATCCATGCTCTAGAAGACTGGTAGAACACTATCCATGCTCTAGAAGACTGGTAGAACACTATCCATGCTCTAGAAGACTGGTAGGAACACTATCCATGCTCTAGAAGACTGGTAGAACACTATCCATGCCCTAGAAGACTGGTAGAACACTATCCATGCTCTAGAAGACTGGTAGAACACTATCCATGCTCTAGAAGACTGGTAGAACACTATCCATGCTCTAGAAGACTGTTAGAACACTATCCATGCTCTAGAAGACTGGTAGAACACTATCCATGCTCTAGAAGACTGGTAGAACACTATCCATGCTCTAGAAGACTGGTAGAACACTATCCATGCTCTAGAAGACTGGTAGAACACTATCCATGCTCTAGAAGACTGGTAGAACACTATCCATGCTCTAGAAGACTGGTAGAACACTATCCATGCTCTAGAAGACTGGTAGAACACTATCCATGCCCTAGAAGACTGGTAGAACACTATCCATGCTCTAGAAGACTGTTAGAACACTATCCATGCTCTAGAAGACTGGTAGAACACTATCCATGCTCTAGAAGACTGGTAGAACACTATCCATGCTCTAGAAGACGGGTAGAACAATATCCATGCTCTAGAAGACTGTTAGAACACTACCCATGCTCTAGAAGACTGGTAGAACACTATCCATGACCTAGAAGACTGGTAGAACACTATCCATGCTCTAGAAGACTGCTAGAACACTATCCATGCTCTAGAAGACTGGTAGAACACTATCCATGCTCTAGAAGACTGGTGGAACACTATCCATGCTCTAGAAGACTGTTAGAACACTATCCATGCTCTAGAAGACTGGTAGAACACTATCCATGCTCTAGAAGGCGGGTAGAACACTATCCATGCTCTAGAAGAATGGTAGAACACTATTCATGCTCTAGAAGACTGGTAGAACACTATCCATGCTCTAGAAGACGGGTAGGACACTATCCATGCTCTAGAAGACTGTTAGAACACTATCCATGCTCTAGAAGACTGTTAGAACACTATCCATGCCCTAGAAGACTGGTAGAACACTAACCATGCTCTAGAATACTGGTAGAAAACTATCCATGATCTAGAAGACGGGTAGAACACTATCCATGCTCTAGAAGACTGTTAGAACACGATCCATGCCCTAGAAGACTGGTAGAGCACTATCCATGCTCTAGAAGACTGGTAGAACATTTTCCATGCTCTAGAAGACGGGTAGAACACTATCCATGCTCTAGAAGACTGTTAGAACACTATCCATGCTCTAGAATACTGGTAGAACACTATCCATGCTCTAGAAGACTGGTAGAACACTATCCATGCTCTAGAAGACTGTTAGAACACTATCCATGCTCTAGAAGACTGGTAGAACACTATCCATGCCCTAGAAGACTGGTAGAACACTATCCATGCTCTAGAAGACTGGTAGAACACTATCCATGCTCTAGAAGACTGTTAGAACACTATCCATGCTCTAGAAGACTGTTAGAACACTATCCATGCTCTAGATGACTGTTAGAACACTATCCATGCTCTAGAAGACGGGTAGAACACTATCCATGCTCTAGAAGACTGTTAGAACACTATCCATGCTCTAGAAGACTGTTAGAACACTATCCATGCTCTAGAAGACTGGTAGAACACTATCCATGCCCTAGAAGACCGGTAGAACACTATCCATGCTCTAGAAGACTGGTAGAACACTATCCATGCTCTAGAAGACTGGGTAGAACACTATCCATGCTCCAGAAGACTGTTAGAACACTATCCATGCTCTAGAAGACTGGTAGAACACTATCCATGCTCTAGAAGACTGGTAGAACACTATCCATGCCCTAGAAGACGGGTAGAACACTATCCATGCTCTAGAAGACTGGTAGAACACTATCCATGCTCTAGAAGACTGGTAGAACACTATCCATGCTCTAGAAGACTGGTAGAACACTATCCATGCTCTAGAAGACTGTTAGAACACTATCCATGCTCTAGAAGACTGGTAGAACACTATCCATGCTCTAGAAGACTGTTAGAACACTATCCATGCTCTGGAAGACTGGTAGAACACTATCCATGCTCTAGAAGACTGGTGGAACACTATCCATGCTCTAGAAGACTGTTAGAACACTATCCATGCTCTAGAAGACTGGTAGAACACTATCCATGCTCTAGAAGACTGGTAGAACACTATCCATGCTCTAGAAGACGGGTAGAACAATATCCATGCTCTAGAAGACTGTTAGAACACTACCCATGCTCTAGAAGACTGGTAGAACACTATCCATGACCTAGAAGACTGGTAGAACACTATCCATGCTCTAGAAGACTGCTAGAACACTATCCATGCTCTAGAAGACTGGTAGAACACTATCCATGCTCTAGAAGACTGGTGGAACACTATCCATGCTCTAGAAGACTGTTAGAACACTATCCATGCTCTAGAAGACTGGTAGAACACTATCCATGCTCTAGAAGACTGTTAGAACACTATCCATGCTCTAGAAGACTGGTAGAACACTATCCATGCTCTAGAAGACTGGTAGAACACTATCCATGCTCTAGAAGACTGTTAGAACACTATCCATGCTCTAGAAGACTGTTAGAGCACTATCCATGCTCTAGAAGACTGGTAGAACACTATCCATGCTCTAGAAGACTGGTAGAACACTATCCATGCTCTAGAAGACGGGTAGAACACTATCCATGCTCTAGAAGACTGTTAGAACACTATCCATGCTCTAGAAGACTGGTAGAACACTATCCATGCTCTAGAAGACTGGTAGAACACTATCCATGCCCTAGAAGACGGGTAGAACACTATCCATGCTCTAGAAGACTGGTAGAACACTATCCATGCTCTAGAAGACTGGTAGAACACTATCCATGCTCTAGAAGACTGGTAGAACACTATCCATGCTCTAGAAGACTGTTAGAACACTATCCATGCTCTAGAAGACTGGTAGAACACTATCCATGCTCTAGAAGACTGGTAGAACACTATCCATGCTCTAGAAGACTGGTAGAACACTATCCATGCTCTAGAAGACTGGTAGAACACTATCCATGCTCTAGAAGACTGTTAGAACACTATCCATGCTCTAGAAGACTGGTAGAACACTATCCATGCTCTAGAAGACTGGTAGAACACTATCCATGCTCTAGAAGACGGGTAGAACACTATCCATGCTCTAGAAGACTGTTAGAACACTATCCATGCTCTAGAAGACTGGTAGAACACTATCCATGCTCTAGAAGACTGGTAGAACACTATCCATGCTCTAGAAGACTGGTAGAACACTATCCATGCTCTAGAAGACTGGTAGAACACTATCCATGCTCTAGAAGACTGGTAGAACACTATCCATGCTCTAGAAGACTGTTAGAACACTATCCATGCTCTAGAAGACTGGTAGAACACTATCCATGCTCTAGAAGACTGGTAGAACACTATCCATGCTCTAGAAGACTGGTAGAACACTATCCATGCCCTAGAAGACTGGTAGAACACTATCCATGCTCTAGAAGACTGGTAGAACACTATCCATGCTCTAGAAGACTGTTAGAACACTATCCATGCTCTAGAAGACTGTTAGAACACTATCCATGCTCTAGAAGACTGTTAGAACACTATCCATGCTCTAGAAGACTGGTAGAACACTATCCATGCTCTAAAAGACTGTTAGAACACTATCCATGCTCTAGAAGACTGGTAGAACACTATCCATGCTCTAGAAGACTGGTAGAACACTATCCATGCTCTAGAAGACGGGTAGAACACTATCCATGCTCTAGAAGACTGTTAGAACACTACCCATGCTCTAGAAGACTGGTAGAACACTATCCATGACCTAGAAGACTGGTAGAACACTATCCATGCTCTAGAAGACTGCTAGAACACTATCCATGCTCTAGAAGACTGGTAGAACACTATCCATGCTCTAGAAGACTGGTGGAACACTATCCATGCTCTAGAAGACTGTTAGAACACTATCCATGCTCTAGAAGACTGGTAGAACACTATCCATGCTCTAGAAGACTGGGTAGAACACTATCCATGCTCTAGAAGACTGGTAGAACACTATCCATGCTCTAGAAGACTGGTAGAACACTATCCATGCTCTAGAAGACGGGTAGAACACTATCCATGCTCTAGAAGACTGTTAGAACACTATCCATGCTCTAGAAGACTGTTAGAACACTATCCATGCTCTAGAAGACTGCTAGAACACTATCCATGCTCTAGAAGACGGGTAGAACACTATCCATGCTCTAGAAGACTGGAGGAACACTATCCATGCTCTAGAAGACTGTTAGAACACTATCCATGCTCTAGAAGACTGGTAGAACACTATCCATGCTCTAGAAGGCGGGTAGAACACTATCCATGCTCTAGAAGACTGGTAGAACACTATCCATGCTCTAGAAGACTGGTAGAACACTATCCATGCTCTAGAAGACGGGTAGAACACTATCCATGCTCTAGAAGACTGGTAGAACACTACCCATGATCTAGAAGACGGGTAGAACACTATCCATGCTCTAGAAGACTGGTAGAACACTATCCATGCCCTAGAAGACTGGTAGAACACTATCCATGCTCTAGAAGACTGGTAGAACACTTTCCATGCTCTAGAAGACGGGTAGAACACTATCCATGCTCTAGAAGACTGGTAGAACACTATCCATGCTCTAGAATACTGGTAGAACACTATCCATGCTCTAGAAGACTGGTGGAACACTATCCATGCTCTAGAAGACTGTTAGAACACTATCCATGCTCTAGAAGACTGGGTAGAACACTATCCATGCTCTAGAAGGCTGGTAGAACACTATCCATGCTCTAGAAGACTGGTAGAACACTATCCATGCTCTAGAAGACTGGTAGAACACTATCCATGCTCTAGAAGACGGGTAGAACACTATCCATGCTCTAGAAGACTGTTAGAACACTATCCATGCTCTAGAAGACTGTTAGAACACTATCCATGCTCTAGAAGACTGCTAGAACACTATCCATGCTCTAGAAGACGGGTAGAACACTATCCATGCTCTAGAAGACTGGTAGAACACTATCCATGCTCTAGAAGACTGTTAGAACACTATCCATGCTCTAGAAGACTGGTAGAACACTATCCATGCTCTAGAAGGCGGGTAGAACACTATCCATGCTCTAGAAGACTGGTAGAACACTATCCATGCTCTAGAAGACTGGTAGAACACTATCCATGCTCTAGAAGACGGGTAGAACACTATCCATGCTCTAGAAGACTGGTAGAACACTACCCATGATCTAGAAGACGGGTAGAACACTATCCATGCTCTAGAAGACTGTTAGAACACGATCCATGCCCTAGAAGACTGGTAGAACACTATCCATGCTCTAGAAGACTGGTAGAACACTTTCCATGCTCTAGAAGACTGGTAGAACACTATCCATGCTCTAGAAGACTGGTAGAACACTATCCATGCTCTAGAATACTGGTAGAACACTATCCATGCTCTAGAAGACTGGTAGAACACTATCCATGCTCTAGAAGACTGTTAGAACACTATCCATGCTCTAGAAGACTGGTAGAACACTATCCATGCTCTGAAGACTGGTAGAACACTATCCATGCTCTAGAAGACTGGTAGAACACTATCCATGCTCTAGAAGACTGTTAGAACACTATCCATGCTCTAGAAGACTGTTAGAACACTATCCATGCTCTAGAAGACTGTTAGAACACTATCCATGCTCTAGAAGACTGGTAGAACACTATCCATGCTCTAGAAGACTGTTAGAACACTATCCATGCTCTAGAAGACTGGTAGAACACTATCCATGCTCTAGAAGACTGGGTAGAACACTATCCATGCTCTAGAAGACTGGTAGAACACTATCCATGCTCTAGAAGACTGGTAGAACACTATCCATGCTCTAGAAGACTGGTAGAACACTATCCATGCTCTAGAAGACTGGTAGAACACTACCATGCTCTAGAAGACGGGTAGAACACTATCCATGCTCTAGAAGACTGTTAGAACACTATCCATGCCCTAGAAGACTGGTAGAACACTATCCATGCTCTAGAAGACTGGTAGAACACTTTCCATGCTCTAGAAGACGGGTAGAACACTATCCATGCTCTAGAAGACTGGTAGAACACTATCCATGCTCTAGAATACTGGTAGAACACTATCCATGCTCTAGAAGACTGGTAGAACACTATCCATGCTCTAGAAGACTGTTAGAACACTATCCATGCTCTAGAAGACTGGTAGAACACTATCCATGCCCTAGAAGACTGGTAGAACACTATCCATGCTCTAGAAGACTGGTAGAACACTATCCATGCTCTAGAAGACTGTTAGAACACTATCCATGCTCTAGAAGACTGTTAGAACACTATCCATGCTCTAGATGACTGTTAGAACACTATCCATGCTCTAGAAGATGGGTAGAACACTATCCATGCTCTAGAAGACTGTTAGAACACTATCCATGCTCTAGAAGACTGTTAGAACACTATCCATGCTCTAGAAGACTGTTAGAGCACTATCCATGCCCTAGAAGACTGGTAGAACACTATCCATGCTCTAGAAGACTGGTAGAACACTATCCATGCCCTAGAAGACGGGTAGAACACTATCCATGCTCTAGAAGACGGGTAGAACACTATCCATGCCCTAGAAGACTGGTAGAACACTATCCATGCTCTAGAACACTGGTAGAACACTATCCATGCTCTAGAAGATGGGTAGAACACTATCCATGCCCTAGAAGACTGGTAGAACACTATCCATGCTCTAGAAGACTGGTAGAACACTATCCATGCTTTAGAAGACTGGTAGAACACTATCCATGCTCTAGAAGACTGGTAGAACACTATCCATGCTCTAGAAGACTGGTAGAACACTATCCATGCTCTAGAAGACTGGTAGAACACTATCCATGCTCTAGAAGACTGGTAGAACACTATCCATGCTCTAGAAGACTGTTAGAACACTATCCATGCTCTAGAAGACTGGTAGAACACTATCCATGCTCTAGAAGACTGGTAGAACACTATCCATGCTCTAGAAGACTGTTAGAACACTATCCATGCTCTAGAAGACTGGTAGAACACTATCCATGCTCTAGAAGACTGGTAGAACACTATCCATGCTCTGGAAGACTGGTAGAACACTATCCATGCTCTAGAAGACTGGTGGAACACTATCCATGCTCTAGAAGACTGTTAGAACACTATCCATGCTCTAGAAGACTGGTAGAACACTATCCATGCTCTAGAAGACTGGTAGAACACTATCCATGCTCTAGAAGACTGGTAGAACAATATCCATGCTCTAGAAGACTGTTAGAACACTACCCATGCTCTAGAAGACTGGTAGAACACTATCCATGCTCTAGAAGACTGGTAGAACACTATCCATGCTCTAGAATACTGCTAGAACACTATCCATGCTCTAGAAGACTGGTAGAACACTATCCATGCTCTAGAAGACTGGTGGAACACTATCCATGCTCTAGAAGACTGTTAGAACACTATCCATGCTCTAGAAGACTGGTAGAACACTATCCATGCTCTAGAAGGCGGGTAGAACACTATCCATGCTCTAGAAGAATGATAGAACACTATTCATGCTCTAGAAGACTGGTAGAACACTATCCATGCTCTAGAAGACAGGTAGAACACTATCCATGCTCTAGAAGACTGTTAGAACACTATCCATGCTCTAGAAGACTGTTAGAACACTATCCATGCCCTAGAAGACTGGTAGAACACTATCCATGCTCTAGAAGACTGGTAGAACACTATCCATGCTCTAGAAGACTGGTAGAACACTATCCATGCTCTAGAAGACTGGTAGAACACTATCCATGCTCTAGAAGACTGGTAGAACACTATCCATGCTCTAGAAGACTGGTAGAACACTTTCCATGCTCTAGAAGACTGGTTAGAACACTATCCATGCTCTAGAAGACTGGTAGAACACTATCCATGCTCTAGAATACTGGTAGAACACTATCCATGCTCTAGAAGACTGGTAGAACACTATCCATGCTCTAGAAGACTGGTAGAGCACTATCCATGCACTAGAAGACTGGTAGAACACTATCCATGCTCTAGAAGACTGGTAGAACACTATCCATGCTCTAGAAGACGGGTAGAACACTATCCATGCTCTAGAAGACTTTTAGAACACTATCCATGCTCTAGAAGACTGTTAGAACACTATCCATGCTCTAGAAGACTGGTAGAACACTATCCATGCTCTAGAAGACTGGTAGAACACTATCCATGCTCTAGAAGACTGGTAGAACACTATCCATGCTCTAGAAGACTGGTAGAACACTATCCATGCTCTAGAAGACTGGTAGAAGCACTATCCATGCTCTAGAAGACTGTTAGAACACTATCCATGCCCTAGAAGACTGGTAGAACACTATCCATGCTCTAGAAGACTGGTAGAACACTATCCATGCTCTAGAAGACGGGTAGAACACTATCCATGCTCTAGAAGACTGGTAGAACACTATCCATGCTCTAGAAGACTGGTAGAACACTATCCATGCTCTAGAAGACTGGTAGAACACTATCCATGCTCTAGAAGACTGGTAGAACACTATCCATGCTCTAGAAGACTGGTAGAACACTATCCATGCTCTAGAAGACTGTTAGAACACTATCCATGCTCTAGAAGACTGGTAGAACACTATCCATGCTCTAGAAGACTGTTAGAACACTATCCATGCTCTGGAAGACTGGTAGAACACTATCCATGCTCTAGAAGACTGGTGGAACACTATCCATGCTCTAGAAGACTGTTAGAACACTATCCATGCTCTAGAAGACTGGTAGAACACTATCCATGCTCTAGAAGACTGGTAGAACACTATCCATGCTCTAGAAGACGGGTAGAACAATATCCATGCTCTAGAAGACTGTTAGAACACTACCCATGCTCTAGAAGACTGGTAGAACACTATCCATGACCTAGAAGACTGGTAGAACACTATCCATGCTCTAGAAGACTGCTAGAACACTATCCATGCTCTAGAAGACTGGTAGAACACTATCCATGCTCTAGAAGACTGGTGGAACACTATCCATGCTCTAGAAGACTGTTAGAACACTATCCATGCTCTAGAAGACTGGTAGAACACTATCCATGCTCTAGAAGGCGGGTAGAACACTATCCATGCTCTAGAAGACTGGTAGAACACTATCCATGCTCTAGAAGACTGGTAGAACACTATCCATGCTCTAGAAGACGGGTAGAACACTATCCATGCTCTAGAAGACTGTTAGAACACTATCCATGCTCTAGAAGACTGTTAGAACACTATCCATGCCCTAGAAGACTGGTAGAACACTATCCATGCTCTAGAAGACTGGTAGAACACTATCCATGATCTAGAAGACGGGTAGAACACTATCCATGCTCTAGAAGACTGTTAGAACACGATCCATGCCCTAGAAGACTGGTAGAACACTATCCATGCTCTAGAAGACTGGTAGAACATTTTCCATGCTCTAGAAGACGGGTAGAACACTATCCATGCTCTAGAAGACTGTTAGAACACTATCCATGCTCTAGAATACTGGTAGAACACTATCCATGCTCTAGAAGACTGGTAGAACACTATCCATGCTCTAGAAGACTGTTAGAACACTATCCATGCTCTAGAAGACTGGTAGAACACTATCCATGCCCTAGAAGACTGGTAGAACACTATCCATGCTCTAGAAGACTGGTAGAACACTATCCATGCTCTAGAAGACTGTTAGAACACTATCCATGCTCTAGAAGACTGTTAGAACACTATCCATGCTCTAGATGACTGTTAGAACACTATCCATGCTCTAGAAGACGGGTAGAACACTATCCATGCTCTAGAAGACTGTTAGAACACTATCCATGCTCTAGAAGACTGTTAGAACACTATCCATGCTCTAGAAGACTGTTAGAGCACTATCCATGCCCTAGAAGACTGGTAGAACACTATCCATGCTCTAGAAGACTGGTAGAACACTATCCATGCTCTAGAAGACGGGTAGAACACTATCCATGCTCTAGAAGACTTTTAGAACACTATCCATGCTCTAGAAGACTGTTAGAACACTATCCATGCTCTAGAAGACTGGTAGAACACTATCCATGCCCTAGAAGACGGGTAGAACACTATCCATGCTCTAGAAGACTGGTAGAACACTCTCCATGCTCTAGAAGACTGGTAGAACACTATCCATGCTCTAGAAGACTGGTAGAACACTATCCATGCTCTAGAAGACTGTTAGAACACTATCCATGCTCTAGAAGACTGGTAGAACACTATCCATGCTCTAGAAGACTGTTAGAACACTATCCATGCTCTGGAAGACTGGTAGAACACTATCCATGCTCTAGAAGACTGGTGGAACACTATCCATGCTCTAAAAGACTGTTAGAACACTATCCATGCTCTAGAAGACTGGTAGAACACTATCCATGCTCTAGAAGACTGGTAGAACACTATCCATGCTCTAGAAGACGGGTAGAACAATATCCATGCTCTAGAAGACTGTTAGAACACTACCCATGCTCTAGAAGACTGGTAGAACACTATCCATGACCTAGAAGACTGGTAGAACACTATCCATGCCCTAGAAGACTGGTAGAACACTATCCATGCTCTAGAAGACTGGTAGAACACTATCCATGCTCTAGAAGACTGGTAGAACACTATCCATGCTCTAGAAGACTGTTAGAACACTATCCATGCCCTAGAAGACTGGTAGAACACTATCCATGCTCTAGAAGACTGGTAGAACACTATCCATGCTCTAGAAGACTGGTAGAACACTATCCATGCTCTAGAAGACTGGTAGAACACTATCCATGCTCTAGAATACTGGTAGAACACTATCCATGCTCTAGAAGACTGGTAGAACACTATCCATGCTCTAGAAGACTGTTAGAACACTATCCATGCTCTAGAAGACTGGTAGAACACTATCCATGCCCTAGAAGACTGGTAGAACACTATCCATGCTCTAGAAGACTGGTAGAACACTATCCATGCTCTAGAAGACTGTTAGAACACTATCCATGCTCTAGAAGACTGGTAGAACACTATCCATGCTCTAGAAGACTGGTAGAACACTATCCATGCTCTAGAAGACTGGTAGAACACTATCCATGCTCTAGAAGACTGTTAGAACACTATCCATGCTCTAGAAGACTGTTAGAACACTATCCATGCTCTAGAAGACTGGTAGAACACTATCCATGCTCTAGAAGACTGGTAGAACACTATCCATGCTCTAGAAGACTGGTAGAACACTATCCATGCTCTAGAAGACTGGTAGAACACTATCCATGCTCTAGAAGACTGGTAGAACACTATCCATGCTCTAGAAGACTGGTAGAACACTATCCATGCTCTAGAAGACTGGTAGAACACTATCCATGCTCTAGAAGACTGGTAGAACACTATCCATGCTCTAGAAGACTGGTAGAACACTATCCATGCTCTAGAAGACTGTTAGAACACTATCCATGCTCTAGAAGACTGTTAGAACACTATCCATGCTCTAGAAGACTGTTAGAACACTATCCATGCTCTAGAAGACTGGTAGAACACTATCCATGCTCTAGATGACTGTTAGAACACTATCCATGCTCTAGAAGACTGGTAGAACACTATCCATGCTCTAGAAGACTGGTAGAACACTATCCATGCTCTAGAAGACGGTAGAACACTATCCATGCTCTAGAAGACTGTTAGAACACTATCCATGCTCTAGAAGACTGGTAGAACACTATCCATGCTCTAGAAGACTGGTAGAACACTATCCATGCCCTAGAAGACTGGTAGAACACTATCCATGCTCTAGAAGACTGGTAGAACACTATCCATGCTCTAGAAGACTGGTAGAACACTATCCATGCTCTAGAAGACTGGTAGAACACTATCCATGCTCTAGAAGACTGTTAGAACACTATCCATGCTCTAGAAGACTGGTAGAACACTATCCATGCTCTAGAAGACTGTTAGAACACTATCCATGCTCTAGAAGACTGTTAGAACACTATCCATGCTCTAGAAGACTGTTAGAACACTATCCATGCTCTAGAAGACTGTTAGAACACTATCCATGCTCTAGAAGACTGGTAGAACACTATCCATGCTCTAGAAGACTGGTAGAACACTATCCATGCTCTAGAAGACTGGTAGAACACTATCCATGCTCTAGAAGACTGGTAGAACACTATCCATGCTCTAGAAGACTGTTAGAACACTATCCATGCTCTAGAAGACTGGTAGAACACTATCCATGCTCTAGAAGACTGGTAGAACACTATCCATGCTCTAGAAGACTGGGTAGAACACTATCCATGCTCTAGAAGACTGGTAGAACACTATCCATGCTCTAGAAGACTGGTAGAACACTATCCATGCTCTAGAAGACTGGTAGAACACTATCCATGCTCTAGAAGACTGGTAGAACACTATCCATGCTCTAGAAGACTGGTAGAACACTATCCATGCTCTAGAAGACTGTTAGAACACTATCCATGCTCTAGAAGACTGGTAGAACACTATCCATGCTCTAGAAGACTGGTAGAACACTATCCATGCTCTAGAAGACTGGTAGAACACTATCCATGCTCTAGAAGACTGGTAGAACACTATCCATGCTCTAGAAGACTGGTAGAACACTATCCATGCTCTAGAAGACTGGTAGAACACTATCCATGCTCTAGAAGACTGTTAGAACACTACCCATGCTCTAGAAGACTGGTAGAACACTATCCATGCTCTAGAAGACTGGTAGAACACTATCCATGCCCTAGAAGACTGGTAGAACACTATCCATGCTCTAGAAGACTGGTAGAACACTATCCATGATCTAGAAGACGGGTAGAACACTATCCATGCTCTAGAAGACTGTTAGAACACGATCCATGCCCTAGAAGACTGGTAGAACACTATCCATGCTCTAGAAGACTGGTAGAACACTTTCCATGCTCTAGAAGACGGGTAGAACACTATCCATGCTCTAGAAGACTGGTAGAACACTATCCATGCTCTAGAATACTGGTAGAACACTATCCATGCTCTAGAAGACTGGTAGAACACTATCCATGCTCTAGAAGACTGTTAGAACACTATCCATGCTCTAGAAGACTGGTAGAACACTATCCATGCCCTAGAAGACTGGTAGAACACTATCCATGCTCTAGAAGACTGGTAGAACACTATCCATGCTCTAGAAGACTGTTAGAACACTATCCATGCTCTAGAAGACTGTTAGAACACTATCCATGCTCTAGATGACTGTTAGAACACTATCCATGCTCTAGAAGACGGGTAGAACACTATCCATGCTCTAGAAGACTGTTAGAACACTATCCATGCTCTAGAAGACTGTTAGAACACTATCCATGCTCTAGAAGACTGTTAGAGCACTATCCATGCCCTAGAAGACTGGTAGAACACTATCCATGCTCTAGAAGACTGTTAGAACACTATCCATGCTCTAGAAGACGGGTAGAACACTATCCATGCTCTAGAAGACTGGTAGAACACTATCCATGCTCTAGAAGACTGTTAGAACACTATCCATGCTCTAGAAGACTGGTAGAACACTATCCATGCTCTAGAAGATGGTAGAACACTATCCATGCTCTAGAAGACTGGTAGAACACTCTCCATGCTCTAGAAGACTGGTAGAACACTATCCATGCTCTAGAAGACTGGTAGAACACTATCCATGCTCTAGAAGACTGTTAGAACACTATCCATGCTCTAGAAGACTGGTAGAACACTATCCATGCTCTAGAAGACTGTTAGAACACTATCCATGCTCTGGAAGACTGGTAGAACACTATCCATGCTCTAGAAGACTGGTGGAACACTATCCATGCTCTAGAAGACTGTTAGAACACTATCCATGCTCTAGAAGACTGGTAGAACACTATCCATGCTCTAGAAGACTGGTAGAACACTATCCATGCTCTAGAAGACGGGTAGAACAATATCCATGCTCTAGAAGACTGTTAGAACACTATCCATGCTCTAGAAGACTGGTAGAACACTATCCATGACCTAGAAGACTGGTAGAACACTATCCATGCTCTAGAAGACTGCTAGAACACTATCCATGCTCTAGAAGACTGGTAGAACACTATCCATGCTCTAGAAGACTGGTGGAACACTATCCATGCTCTAGAAGACTGTTAGAACACTATCCATGCTCTAGAAGACTGGTAGAACACTATCCATGCTCTAGAAGGCGGGTAGAACACTATCCATGCTCTAGAAGACTGGTAGAACACTATCCATGCTCTAGAAGACTGGTAGAACACTATCCATGCTCTAGAAGACGGGTAGAACACTATCCATGCTCTAGAAGACTGTTAGAACACTATCCATGCTCTAGAAGACTGTTAGAACACTATCCATGCTCTAGAAGACTGGTAGAACACTATCCATGCTCTAGAAGACGGGTAGAACACTATCCATGCTCTAGAAGACTGGTAGAACACTATCCATGCTCTAGAAGACTGTTAGAACACTATCCATGCTCTAGAAGACTGGTGAACACTATCCATGCTCTAGAAGACTGGTAGAACACTATCCATGCTCTAGAAGACTGGTAGAACACTATCCATGCTCTAGAAGACTGGTAGAACACTATCCATGCTCTAGAAGACTGGTAGAACACTATCCATGCTCTAGAAGACTGGTAGAACACTATCCATGCTCTAGAAGACGGGTAGAACACTATCCATGCTCTAGAAGACTGGTAGAACACTATCCATGCTCTAGAAGACTGGTAGAACACTATCCATGCTCTAGAAGACTGGTAGAACACTATCCATGCTCTAGAAGACTGGTAGAACACTATCCATGCTCTAGAAGACTGGTAGAACACTATCCATGCTCTAGAAGACTGGTAGAACACTATCCATGCTCTAGAAGACTGGTAGAACACTATCCATGCTCTAGAAGACTGTTAGAACACTATCCATGCTCTAGAAGACTGGTAGAACACTATCCATGCTCTAGAAGACTGGTAGAACACTATCCATGCTCTAGAAGACTGGTAGAACACTATCCATGCTCTAGAAGACTGGTAGAACACTATCCATGCTCTAGAAGACTGGTAGAACACTATCCATGCTCTAGAAGACTGGTAGAACACTATCCATGCTCTAGAAGACTGGTAGAACACTATCCATGCTCTAGAAGACTGGTAGAACACTATCCATGCTCTAGAAGACTGGTAGAACACTATCCATGCTCTAGAAGACTGTTAGAACACTATCCATGCTCTAGAAGACTGTTAGAACACTATCCATGCTCTAGAAGACGGGTAGAACACTATCCATGCTCTAGAAGACTGTTAGAACACGATCCATGCTCTAGAAGACTGTTAGAACACTATCCATGCTCTAGAAGACTGTTAGAGCACTATCCATGCTCTAGAAGACTGGTAGAACACTATCCATGCTCTAGAAGACTGGTAGAACACTATCCATGCTCTAGAAGACTGGTAGAACACTATCCATGCTCTAGAAGACTTTTAGAACACTATCCATGCTCTAGAAGACTGTGTAGAACACTATCCATGCTCTAGAAGACTGGTAGAACACTATCCATGCCCTAGAAGACTGGGTAGAACACTATCCATGCTCTAGAAGACTGGTAGAACACTCTCCATGCTCTAGAAGACTGGTAGAACACTATCCATGCTCTAGAAGACTGGTAGAACACTATCCATGCTCTAGAAGACTGTTAGAACACTATCCATGCTCTAGAAGACTGGTAGAACACTATCCATGCTCTAGAAGACTGTTAGAACACTATCCATGCTCTGGAAGACTGGTAGAACACTATCCATGCTCTAGAAGACTGGTAGAACACTATCCATGCTCTAGAAGACTGTTAGAACACTATCCATGCTCTAGAAGACTGGTAGAACACTATCCATGCTCTAGAAGACTGGTAGAACACTATCCATGCTCTAGAAGACGGGTAGAACAATATCCATGCTCTAGAAGACTGTTAGAACACTACCCATGCTCTAGAAGACTGGTAGAACACTATCCATGCCCTAGAAGACTGGTAGAACACTATCCATGCTCTAGAAGACTGGTAGAACACTATCCATGCTCTAGAAGACTGGTAGAACACTATCCATGCTCTAGAAGACTGGTGGAACACTATCCATGCTCTAGAAGACTGGTAGAACACTATCCATGCTCTAGAAGACTGGTAGAACACTATCCATGCTCTAGAAGACGGGTAGAACACTATCCATGCTCTAGAAGACTGGTAGAACACTATCCATGCTCTAGAAGACTGGTAGAACACTATCCATGCTCTAGAAGACTGGTAGAACACTATCCATGCTCTAGAAGACTGTTAGAACACTATCCATGCTCTAGAAGACTGTTAGAACACTATCCATGCTCTTAGAAGACTGCTAGAACACTATCCATGCTCTAGAAGACGGGTAGAACACTATCCATGCTCTCCAGAAGACTGGAAGAACACTATCCATGCTCTAGAAGACTGTTAGAACACTATCCATGCTCTAGAAGACTGGTAGAACACTATCCATGCTCTAGAAGACGGGTAGAACACTATCCATGCTCTAGAAGACTGGTAGAACACTATCCATGCTCTAGAAGACTGGTAGAACACTATCCATGCTCTAGAAGACGGGTAGAACACTATCCATGCTCTAGAAGACTGGTAGAACACTATCCAGCATGCTCTAGAAGACTGGTAGAGACACTATCCATGCTCTAGAAGACTGTTAGAACACTATCCATGCCTCTAGAAGACTGGTAGAACACTATCCATGCTCTAGAAGACTGTTAGAACACTATCCATGCTCTAGAAGACTGTTAGACCACTATCCATGCTCTAGAAGACGGGTAGAACACTATCCATGCTCTAGAAGACTGGTAGAACACTATCCATGCTCTAGAAGACTGGTAGAACACTATCCATGCTCTAGAATACTGGTAGAACACTATCCATGCTCTAGAAGACTGGTAGAACACTATCCATGCTCTAGAAGACTGGTAGAACACTATCCATGCTCTAGAAGACTGGTAGAACACTACCCATGCCCTAGAAGACTGGTAGAACACTATCCATGCTCTAGAAGACTGGTAGGACACTGCAGATGGTCTTTCAGCAAAGAGAAGACATTACCAATGCTCTTCTAGAAAGGGGAAGAACTACAGTACACAGCAAACTGGCCAGTGTTACCTAGTGTTGATTTTTCATTGTAACATTTATAGTGTTGATTAACTCTATAAGTACAATTAACACCCATTGGTGTAAAATAACCCCAGTGTTGGTGTTTATAACCAGAGTTGAGTGTGAGAGTGTGATTGTGTCAGTTTTACACTGTGGAGAGTAAAACCAAGCCCATCATTATTATATTTCCTAGCATGCTCCACTGCAGGTAGATATTTTAGAATAGTTTTTATTATCTCTGTTTTTGCATGTACATTGATTGATTAATCGTATGCTACTCAAGGATAATCTAATCCAATCAGTTGTTAGATTTATTGCACCCGTTACTGAAATGGTTGTTCCAGATTAAATGGTTTAGGTAGCCTCTAGTGATAGGGAAACAAAACTTCCTTAAGCATTGAGGCTTTCCAGCCATAAATAGCAATGTGTGATTATCAGCTAGATCCTCAGTTTTAATCAAAACTCAGCAGTAAATTGTTAGCTTAAATAGTTTACAATCAGTTGGACTACCAGGTTTGTGTCTTGCATCATGCTTCCCTTTTTTGGCTTCAAGTTGACTATTTTTCAAGAATGGAATCTATGGTATTATTTAGGATGCTTAAGACAGAAGCTTATACTATACTAAATAAAACATATTATTTTAACAACAGTGCAGAAAGTGTGGTTTCACATAAAACTATTTTCAAAATAATGTACTTTCAATGGGATTTGCCCTCATACCCTCATGTTGCTGAATGTTCCACAGCTCCCTACCCTACCTGCTAAGCCACCAGTCAGGTGAAATTGCTTGCACTAAATCCTAACAATATTTATAAGTATGGTGTCCAGTAGAGGTTGGTGTTTGAAAACAACTTAATTGAAGAAAGCACCAGAACCAAGGTGAAATCAGTGGGATCTCGCATTTTGCAACACATTGTATGAAAAAGCACATGATCAAACAAAGCTTCGGACATCATTGATGGCGTACTTCTGATAAAGTGATACACGCATCGGCACAGTGCTTCGAATTTAGCTGCTTAGTGATTTCGACTCATGTCTCGGAGCTCCAGTATCAAATGTAACATCACCAGTGCCCTTTAAACAAGTTTCAGGCCACTGTATTCGGGTAGAACTAGGCTTCAAAATAAGGCCTAATGATATATGTAATGTCATAAAAAGTTTATTTACATCATTTAGCGCTTATCCAGAGCAACTTACAGTAGTGAGTTCATTCATTTTCATACAGGTCCCCTATGGGAATCAAACCCACAACCCTGGTGCTGCAAGCAACATGCTCAACCAATTGAGCCACACAGGACCATGAAAACATTTTCCTAGGAACTCACTTGGTAAAGGCCACAGGATCAAAAAGGAACGAATTCAACAACGTCTCTGTCATTAACAAATACGTCATGGGTGGTAACTCTACAATTCACTGGAAAAAGCAAGGCGCGCTGGGGGTTTGGTTTTCCGTTCGTTTTTTTTCAGCCACCCGTGAATGGAAGCGTTGTACCCGTGTAAGTGGTCTATGGTTATGTTAATTAAAGTTTGTGCATGTCTGCTGTCATGGGGTTGAAAATTCTTACTTAAGAACATGTGATAATAAAGAGTTAATAATATTATAACATTCCAAAACCAACACTGTGTGACCTTGTCAAGAGCTATGGACCTCTTGGCATAATAGTTAAAAAATACTATATGAGGTGTTATTGCATAACACCATTGGTGCAAACTATATACACATCTTAGGTGTTACTGCATTACACTAAAAGTGTTAATTCCCTAATACTGACAAAGTGTAACAGCTTCAGCACTAAGCACAGAGTTAATTTAACACTGCAAAGTGTGGATCCATATACACACTGGCCCAGTGATAAATTGAACGCTGTGAGTGTTGATTCAACACTGAAGAATTTGCTGTGTACAAATGCTTTTCAAGGCAAGGTGATAAATGACAAAGATAAGCCCATTAACTCTTATCACTACTGTGTGAGCCCTACTGTTTATCAGTTTATTCTGTAGTTTAGCGGAGGACCTCTCCATCTTCAGCTTGTTCAGCTAGGATTCATTGGGCTGGCTGTAAACGCTAAGCGGGATGAACAAGCTTCACTCAATGACACACACCCAAAAAACAAAGTAAAACCACAAGAGCCATTATGCTCACCGACAGGTTTTACAGCGCTTTTTAGTGATCAATTTCTCAATGATTTTGTGAAGAGTGAAGGTAAACAGCGAGGTCTGGTTGAAGAGCAGAGAGGGGGCTGGGATTCTGAAGAGGCTGGCTCAGTTCCATACATACTGTAGGCTACTCTCCCTGACCGGAAGAGCTGTCTGTACCACCACCACCATCTACTGGACAAAGACTGCAAAGTGTTCTTTGGCGAAAGCCTTGCTTGTTTAAGAGAACCAGTTGCGTTGCAAATAAACAGTGAGAGAAAGTCTTGTATGCATGCTGAAATGATGCATCCTCACAGCCAGAGTCTACCCCAGTGGGATAGCAGAGTTTGTACATCCAGTGGTGTGATTTACATGTGACCCACATTGATGCACTAGTTCTCTGCCGTAGAGCGCTAATTATTTAGGCTGACATCCTCCTGTTGTCCCCCACCGTCCCAAGCCCCCACCTTCTCACCCATTAAAGGGGGATAAATTCAAGAGATTCTGGCAGAGACAATATTTATTAGCTCCTAAGATTTATTTGCCTGAACTGTGGCTTTCTTTCTCTCTTTCTCCCCCACCATTCCCCTCTCTCTCTCTCTCTCTCTCTCTCTCTCTCTCTCTCTCTCTCTCTCTCTCTCTCTCTCTCTCTCTCTCTCTCTCTCTCTCAGCTTCCTGTGAACACAGGGCAGGTTTTTCAGCATGGCTCATGATGGCTTGGTCAATACACATTAATGAAAGCTGCTTTTATGAATGTGTCAGCTGTTTCCCAGGGAGAGCGGGCGGCCTTAATTCAAAGTAATGGCTATTGGCTGATGGATTGATTTATTGGTGGGGTGATTAGTGCATTGTATCAGCACTGTAATGGAAGGAAGGAGACCTGTGACAGGGCAAGGTGTTAAAACAACCACCCATATCCTACATGTTTAATGTCTGTTCTTACAAAAGCATTGGAGTTCACTATAAACCACTAAAGCACTGTCTATCTGCATCTAACTGCTTTATGATCGTGATAAAAAACAAACGGTGTGTTGTTACAGAGGGGTTAAAATTAGGCTCTGCACTGCAGCCCTGGTAAAGAATGGATGGTTGTGAGCTGAGCTCCTGACTGGGTGTATTTCTACCAGAGAAGGGAGGAGGTATGCCCACTATGCCAGGTCCTGAGGCTCCATCAAGTACATATCTATCTAATCGGTGACAAATGTGGTCAGTCTGGCTCCTGCCGCGGACAGTGAGGGGACACTGGATCAAAGTGTGTGGTGGCGGCAGCGGCTCCAGTTCCAGCCTACCTTTCATCAACCCAATGTCCCGGCCATTCCCCGCTAATCCAATCAAATGCAAACTGACAAGAGTCATTTAGACACAGTGGCCGGCACGGGGGAAGGGATATCCCAAGCCATCCTCTAAAGGAAACTAATTGAAATCTGGCTTGGCTGCTGCTGTATCACGCCCTGAGGGAATTGAGAGGAGCTGTGTGTGTAGGGGGTGTGTGGGGGGGAGGTTCCAATGTGCTTTTCTGCTAAGTTAGGATGTGTTTTACATACTGCCTATGAGCGAGTTCATGAAACTAAAGAGGGAAACAGGAGATAATAACACAGTCCACATGTCACGGATCCCCCCGGTACTGCTGCTCATTCCGTTCACCAGCTCCGGAGGTCTACGTCACCGGCCTTCTAGGTGTCACTGAACTAGATCATTACCACCAACCCCGAACTGTCTAGTCTCATTACGCACACCTGGTTCCCATTCCCCCTGATTAGTGTGTGTACATATGTGCCCTCTGTTCCCCATTGTCCTTGTCGATAATTGTCCCATGTCCATTGGTCTCATGAGTACCGTGTATTGTGCTCTTGTTGTTTACAGGTCTCGTCCCGTATATTGTGTAGAGGTTACACCTCGCTCTTTGTTTGGGTTGCATCCCTTTTGTATATATATAAGTGTTCGTGTTGGGTAGAAAATAAAAACCCTAATACGTATATTCCTGCGCCTGTCTTTAAATCATTATACAATGTGACAGAATTATCGACCCTCCTAAATGGAGACAGCGGGAAAGGCCGAGCTGGAGACCATCGTAGAGACAGTCCAGCATCACGAGGACTGTCTCTCCAGACTCGGCAGCGCCATGGACAGCATGCTGGCAACCATCCTGCGGTTGGAGGGGAATGTGCAGTCCCTCCAGCCTCCAGCACCGGTTCTGGGACCAGCCCACACACCACCACTACCTGCCTCTGTCCTATCTGAGCCGGTCCACGGAATACCCGTCCCTTCCAGAGATTTTTGATGGCGCGCCAGCGAGATGCAAGGGATTCCTTCTGCAATGCGACCTGTACCTCACTCGCTACACCGAGGTTGTCTCCGGGAGAGACAGGTTGCCACAGTCATCTCGGCACTGACCGGACGGGCCCTGGACTGGGGTGCCGCGGTCTGGGAAACGGGCGGACCCGAGGTCGAGTCCTATGAGCGCTTCACCCTCCTCTTTCGCTCGGTGTTTGATCATCCTGTGGAATGCCGAGAGGTGGGTGAGTGTCTACTCTGATTACATCAGGGATCTAGGACCGCCTCGGAGTTCGCCCCTGGAGTTCCGGACCATCGTGGCCTCCACCGGATGGAACGAGTCGGCTCTGGTAACCGTTTTCCGCAGAGGACTGCAGGAGGAGGTACAGAAGGAGTTGGCCTGCCGTGATGACAACCTGTCACTCGACCAGCTCATCAGAATGGCGATCCGGTTGGACAACCTCCTGTGGTTTCGACGAAGACCTGCGCGGATTCCGGAGCCCATGGCTACACCTGCTCCGTGGCCAGAGCCGATGGAGGTGGGCTCTGCAAGTTTGCCCGAGGCAGACCGTAGGAGAAGGAGGAATCTGGGTCTCTGTTCCTATTGTGGAGAAAGGGGTAATTTCTCCCCCCGACCTGCCCTCTATCCACTAATAGGCGAGGAGGTCACACGCCAGGGAATTCCCCTGCTCCAACCCCTGTAGGATGCAAGATCTCCTCTCCTTTTCTGTCACCTCAACCAGTGTGTTTTCCCATTAAATTCCCTGAATATCCTAGCCCCTCACTCCCTTTAGCTCTGATTGATTCCGGAGCTGCCGGGAATCTTTTAGATAGCGCACTGGCCACTGCATTACGCATTCCTTTGGTTCCCCTACAGTCAACCATTCGTGTTCGAGCCCAGGATAATAGTCCAATAGGGACAGGGCTCGTACATCACATCACTATTCCCGTTTCTCTACTGACCCATGACACTCATTTAGAACAGATCACCTTTTTGATTATAGACACCTCCACGCACCCCGTTGTTTTAGATCTCCCCTGGTTGAGTTGCCATAACCCTGGTATTTCCTGGTCCGAGAGGAGACTGCTGGGTTGGTTGCAGGAGTGTCAGGGGAGGTGTCTCGCGGTGTCTGTCAACACCACTACGGTGGAAAGTCCAGACCACACCCCTCAAGTGGATTTACCGGAGGAATACCAGGATCTCCATCTGTTTTTTTCTAAGACCCAGGCTACCCGCCTGCCTCCTCATCGCCCCCCCATCATCCCTCCATTCCGTATCATCGCGCCAGTGGTGTGGGACGTGGACGCCGACATACGGCAGGCACTGCGTATGGAATACGCACCTGCACAGTGCCCGGAGAACCATGCCCACGGGTGTGTGGGACCGCCTCCTTACCTGGGTGCACATGGCGCCTGTGTCGGGTCATCCTGGGATAGGCCATACCATCGCCTGCCTGACTGAGAAGTACTGGTGGCCCACCTTGGCTAGTGACATCCGGGTTTACGTCTCTTCCTGCTCCATCTGTGCCCAGTCAAAGACACCCAGACACCTCCCTTATGGAAAGCTCCTTCCCCTTCCGGTTCCACAATGACCCTGGTCTCACCTCTCGGTGGACTTTGTCACTGACCTTCCCCCCTCCCAGGGGAACACCACCGTTCTTGTCGTTGTGGACCGGTTTCCAAAGCTTGTCGCCTCCTTCCTCTGCCTGGGCACCCATCGGCCATGCAAACCGCGGAGGCTCTTTTTACGCACGTAAAAGGATGTCCACCGCAGGAACCCAGCACCGTTCCTCTGGGCCTTACCCCTCCCAGTCGATGAGGTACTGGAGACGCCCCGCCTCCTCCTCTGGACATCGAGGGAGGTCCGGTGTACTTGGTCCGTGAAGTCCTGGATTCGAAGCGTCAGACGGGGCATCTCCAGTACCTCATCGACTGGAAGGGGTACGGCCCAGAGGAGCGGTGCTGGGTTCCTGTGGTGGACATCCTGGACGCTTCGCTGACCAGGGATTTTCACCGTCGGCGCCCTGACCGACCCGCACCGCATCCCTGTGGTCGTCCCCGAGGCCTTCTAGATGTCACTAAACTAAGATCATTACCACCAACCCCGGACTGTCTTGTCTCATTACGCACACCTGGATCCCATTCCCCCTGATTAGTATGTGTATACAGTGAGGGAAAAAAGTATTTGATCCCCTGCTGATTTTGTACGTTTGCCCACTGACAAAGAAATGATCAGTCTATAATTTTAATGGTAGGTTTATTTGAACAGTGAGAGACAGAATAACAACAACAAAAATCCAGAAAAACGCATGTCAAAAATGTTATAAATTGATGTGCATTTTAATGAGGGAAATAAGTATTTGACCCCCTCTCAATCAGAAATATTTCTGGCTCCCAGGTGTCTTTTATACAGGTAACGAGCTGAGATTAGGAGCACACTCTTAAAGGGAGTGCTCCTAATCTCAGCTTGTTACCTGTGTAAAACACACCTGTCCACAGAAGCAATCAATCAATCAGATTCAAAACTCTCCACCATTTCCAAGACCAAAGAGCTCTCCAAGGATGTCAGGGACAAGATTGTAGACCTACACAAGGCTGGAATGGGCTACAAGAACATCGCCAAGCAGCTTGGTGAGAAGGTGACAACAGTTGGTGCGATTATTCGCAAATGGAAGAAACACAAATGAACTGTCAATCTCCCTCGGCCTGGGGCTCCATGCAAGTTCTCACCTCATGGAGTTGCAATGATCATGAGAACAGTGAGGAATCAGCCCAGAACTACATGGGAGGATCTTGTCAATGATCTCAAGGCAGCTGGGACCATAGTCACCAAGAAAACAATTGGTAACAAACTACGCCGTGAAGGACTGAAATCCTGCAGCGCCCGCAAGGTCCCCCTGCTCAAAAAAGCACATATACAGGTCCGGCTGAAGTTTGCCAATGAACATCTGAATGATTCAGAGGAGAACTGGGTGAAAGTGTTGTGGTCAGATGAGACCATAATCGAGCTCTTTGGCATCAACTCAACTCGCAGTGTTTGGAGGAGGAGGAATGCTGCCTATGACCCCAAGAACACTATCCCCACCATCAAACATGGAGGTGGAAACATTATGCTTTGGGGGTGTTTTTCTGCTAGGGGGACAACTTCACCGCATCAAAGGGACGATGGACGGCGCCATGTACTGTCAAATCTTGGGTGAGAACCTCCTTCCCTCAGCCAGGGCATTGAAAATGGGTCGTGGATGGGTATTCCAGCATGACAATGACCCAAAACACATGGCCAAGGCAACAAAGGAGTGGCTCAAGAAGAAGCACATTATGGTCCTGGAGTGGCCTAGCCAGTCTCCAGACCTTAATCCCATAGAAAATCTGTGGAGGGAGCTGAAGGTTCGAGTTGCCAAACATCAGGCTCTAAACCTTAATGACTTGGAGAAGATCTGCAAAGCGGAGTGGGACAAAATCCCTCCTGAGATGTGTGCAAACCTGGTGGCCAACTACAAGAAACATCTGACCTCTGTGATTGCCAACAAGGGTTTTGCCACCAAGTAATAAGTCATGTTTTGCAGAGGGGTCAAATACTTATTTCCCTCATTAAAATGCAAATCAATTTATAACATTTTTGACATGCGTTTTTCTGGATTTTTTGTTGTTATTCTGTCTCTCACTGTTCAAATAAACCTACCATTAAAATTATAGACTGATCATGTCTTTGTCAGTGGGCAAACGTACAAAATCACAGGGGATCAAATACTTTTTTCCCTCACTGTATATGTGCCCTCTGTTCCCCATTGTCCTTGTCGATAATTGTCCCATGTCCGTTGGTCTCGTGAGTACCGTGTATTGTGCTCTTGTTTTTTACGGGTCTCGTCCCGTGTATTGTGTAGAGGTTACGCCTCGCTCTTTGTTTGGGTTGCATCCCTTTTGTATATACAGTTGAAGTCGGAAGTTTACATACATTTAGGTTGGAGTCATTAAAACTTGTTTTTCAACCACTCCACAAATTTCTTGTTAACAAACTATAGTTTTGGCAAGTCGGTTAGGACATCTACTTTGTGCATGACACGGGTAATTTTTCCAACAATTGTTTACAGACAGATTATTTCACTTATAATTCACTGTATCACAATTCCAGTGGGTCAGAAGTTTACATACACTATGTTGACTGTGCCTTTAAACAGCTTGGAAAATTCCAGAAAATTATGTAATTGCTTTAGAAGCTTCTGATAGGCTAATTTACATAATTTGAATCAATTGGAGGTGAACCTGTTGATGTATTTCAAGGCCTACCTTCAAATTCAGTGCCTCTTTGCTTGACATCATGGGAAAATCAAAAGAAATCAGCCAAGACCTTAGAAAAAAAATGGTAGACCTCCACAAGTCTGGTTTTTCCTTGGGAGCAATTTTCAAACGCCTGAAGGTACCACGTTCATCTGTACCAAAAAATTGTATGCAAGTATAAACACCATGGGACCATGCAGCCGTCATACCGCTCAGGAAGGAGACGCGTTCTGTCTCCTAGTGATGAACGTACTTTGGTGCGAAAAGTGAAAATCAATCCCTGAACAACAGCAAAGGACCTTGTGAAGATGCTGGAGGAAACAGGTACAAAAATATCTATATCCACAGTAAAACGAGTCCTATATCGACATAACCTGAAAGGCTGCTCAGCAAGGAAGAAGTCACTGCTCCAAAACCGCCATAAAAAAGCCAGACTACGGTTCGCAATTGCACATGGGGACAAAGATCATACTTTTTAGAGAAATGTCCTCTGGTCTGATGAAACGAAAATAGAACTGTTTGGCCATAATGACCATTGTTATGTTTGGAGGAAAAAGGGGACAGCTTGCAAGCCGAAGAACACCATCCCAACTGTGAAGCACGGGGTGGCAGCATCATGCTGTGGGGGTGCTTTGCTGTAGGAGGGACTGGTGCACTTCACAAAATAGATGGCATCATGAGGAAGGAAAATTATTTGGATACAGTGGGGGGAAAAGTATTTAGTCAGCCACCAATTGTGCAAGTTCTCCCACTTAAAAAGATGAGAGAGGCCTGTAATTTTCATCATAGGTACACGTCAACTATGACAGACAAATTGAGAGAGAAAAAATCCAGAAAATCACATTGTAGGATTTTTAATGAATTTATTTGCAAATTATGGTGGAAAATAAGTATTTGGTCATCTACAAACAAGCAAAAATTCTGGCTCTCACAGACCTGTAACTTCTTCTTTAAGAGGCTCCTCTGTCCTCCACTCGTTACCTGTATTAATGGTACCTGTTTGAACTTGTTATCAGTATAAAAGACACCTGTCCACAACCTCAAACAGTCACACTCCAAACTCCACTATGGCCAAGACCAAAGAGCTGTCAAAGGACACCAGAAACAAAATTGTAAACCTGCACCAGGCTGGGAAGACTGAATCTGCAATAGGTAAGCAGCTTGGTTTGAAGAAATCAACTGTGGGAGCAATTATTAGGAAATGGAAGACATACAAGACCACTGATAATCTCCCTCGATCTGGGGCTCCACGCAAGATCTCACCCTGTGGGGTCAAAATGATCACAAGAACGGTGAGCAAAAATCCCAGAACCACACGGGGGGACCTAGTGAATGACCTGCAGAGAGCTGGGACCAAAGTAACAAAGCCTACCATCAGTAACACACTACGCCGCCAGGGACTCAAATCCTGCAGTGCCAGCCAGACGTGTCCCCCTGCTTAAGCCAGTACATGTCCAGGCCCGTCTGAAGTTTGCTAGAGTGCATTTGGATGATCCAGAAGAGGATTGGGAGAATGTCATATGGTCAGATGAAACCAAAATATAACTTTTTTGGTAAAAACTCAACTCGGCGTGTTTGGAGGACAAAGAATGCTGAGTTGCATCCAAAGAACACCATACCTACTGTGAAGCATGGGGGTGGAAACATGCTTTGGGGCTGTTTTTCTGCAAAGGGACCAGGACGACTGATCCGTGTAAAGGAAAGAATGAATGGGGCCATGTATCGTGAGATTTTGAGTGAAAACCTCCTTCCATCAGCAAGGGCATTGAAGATGAAACGTGGCTGGGTCTTTCAGCATGACAATGTTCCCAAACACACCGCCCGGGCAACAAAGGAGTGGCTTCGTAAGAAGAATTGGCAAGGCCACTCCAGGACCTTGAAGTCTCCAGATCTCAACCCCATAGAAAATCTTTGGAGGGAGTTGAAAGTCTGTGTTGCCCAGCGACAGACCCAAAACATCACTGCTCTAGAGGAGATCTGCATGGAGGAATGGGCCAAAATACCAGCAACAGTGTGTGAAAACCTTGTGAAGACTTACAGAAAACGTTTGACCTGTGTCATTGACAACAAAGGGTATATAACAAAGTATTGAGAAACTTTTGTTATTGACCAAATACTTATTTTCCACCATAATTTGCAAATAAATTCATTAAAAATCCTACAATGTGATTTTCTGGATTTTTTTTTCTCATTTTGTCTGTCATAGTTGACGTGTACCTATGATGAAAATTACAGGCCTCTCTCATCTTTTTAAGTGGGAGAACTTGCACAATTGGTGGCTGACTAAATACTTTTTTTCCCCACTGTATATTGAAGCAACATCTCAAGACATCAGTCAGGAAGTTAAAGCTTGGTCGCAAATGGGTCTTCCAAATGGACAATGACTCCAAGCATACTTCCAAAGTTGTGGTAAAATGGCTTAAGGACAACAAAGTCAAGGTATTGGAGTGGCCATCACAATGCCCTGACCTCAATCCTATCGAAAATGTGTGGGCAGAACTGAAAAAGTGTGTGCGAGCAAGGAGGCCTTCAAACCTGACTCAGTTACACCAGCTCTGTTAGGATGAATGGGCCAAAATTCACCCAACTTATTGTGGGAAGGTTGTGGAAGGATACCCGAAACGTTTGTCCCAAGTTAAACAATTTTAATGGCAACGCTACCAAATACTAACTGAGTGTATGTTAACTTCTGACCCACTGGGAATGTGATGAAATAAATAAAAGCTTAAATAAATCATTCCCTCTACTATTATTCTGACATTTCACATTCTTAAAAAAAAGTGGTGATCCCATCTGACCTAAGACAGGGAATTTTTACTAGGATTAAATGTAAGGAATTGTGAAAAACTGAGTTTAAATGTATTTGGCTAAGGTGTATGTAAACTTCCGACTTCAACTGTATATACGTGTTCGTGTTGGGTGGAAAATAAAACCACTAATATGTATTCCTGTGCCTGTCTTCAAATCATTATACAACGTGACACCACAGGAGATACTGTACATTATAATTACAGTCCACAGGAGATACTGTACATTATAATTTCAGTCCACAGGAGATACTGTACATTATCATTTCAGTCCACAGGAGATACTGTATATTATAATTTCAGTCCACAGGGGACACTGTACATTATCATTTTAGTCCACAGGAGATACTGTACATTATCTTTTATAGTCCACAGGAGATACTGTACATTATCATTTATAGTCCACAGGAGATACTGTACATTATCATTTATAGTCCACAGGAGATACTGTACACTATAAGAAGAAATACAATTCCTCAAAATGCTATAGCTGCATGGGTAACGATGCATATAAATCTCATTCAGCATTGGCAGCGTGGTATTCTTTTGTTTCTGTCCACAGAGACTGGCATGGTTCAGGAGCTGTGCTGATCATATCTCCTCTCTAAAGTTTCTGCCAAGTTCACCACCATCAACTCACTGAATCCAATTCAGCCCACTCTATGCGTTTTACTCTATCTACAGTAATAACAAATAATGGTATTATACCAGTGATATAGCTGAAGGAATCCATGATTGGGAAGACTGACTGAAGGTGTATAAAGCTGTGTGATGGTAAAATAATAGCCCTACCAATATGCCGGAAGACATGCATTTTATAGTAGTGAGCTGCTTTTCATACACATCCATATTAATTGATTATAGGCATATTCCCTACAAGGTTTCATAGCAAAGGGCTCTCCTAACTGTACCAAAATCTACCCTATCATTCTGGCTATAAACAAGATTAGCAAACGGCTTAAAAGAGAGAGAATATATTCTAAAACAGCATTTATTTGTTCCAGTCCATTACTGTATTATCATAGTTGTTCACACTCTTCAGCTTGTGTATCTTCAGCCAATAGTATATAAAATAGTATTTCAAATAGTATATCAAATAGTATATCAAATATAGATGTGCAAAATCATTATAAATAATGTTCAGTTCTTTGAATACAACAAAGCTCTGAAAGCGGCACGGTTATTGCCTTTCTTTGTTCCATCCCAACTGCTGAGAAATGTAATAGCCCAAATAAGATCGAATGAAAGAAGGAAGTAGGAGGGCCACTTTCAGTCCTGGGCTGTCCCACCTGGGCTGTCCCACCAGGGCTGTCGCACCTGGGCTGTCCCATCTGGGCTGTCCCATCTGGGCTGTCCCATCTGGGCTGTCCCACCTGGGCTGTCCCATCTGGGCTGTCCCATCTGGGCTGTCCCACCTGGGCTGTCCCACCAGGGCTGTCGCACCTGTGCTGTCCCATCTGGGCTGTCCCACCTGGGCTGTCCCATCTGGGCTGTCCCACCTGGGCTGTCCCACCTGGGCTGTCCCACCTGGGCTGTCCCACTGACTTTATAAATTGACTTGCTGAGACAGTGGATGACCAGCTGATGGGGGTCACTATTTCATTATTAAAAGGTCTAATCACAAGCAGAGACAAGGAGTTATTATGAGGGAGAGTTGGGGACATCCATGAGTTGTTAATAAAGACCCAAAATATGATATTCATTGGAAGATTCTGAAACAGGGCAAAAAAAAAAAGACATATGAAATTAAACTGTAATAGGCTAGACCAGGGAGTGGGGTTTTTTGGGCCCCCAAAGTTGTTAGTAAAAAAACATGATTATGATTATTATTATATATGTTTTATAATATTTCTTGGGGTCAATCAATACTGTAGAATCACCAGGAATTCAGCAAAAAAATGAGTTTAATTGAGGAAATCTGTTCCTAAGTATTCCCACTAATAAAAAAATAGACATAGCTGATCGTGTCTCAATGTAATCAAGGTTTGAAATTATTGTTATTTTCAAATACAATCTTTTTTGGGGCTTAGTTGTGGTCAATTTTCAGTGTAAAATGTTTTATAATTCTGGCCCCCCAACCATCCGCTCCGACATAAAACGGCCCGCGGCTGAATCTAGTTGCCTCCTCTTGGGCTAGACATTCAACTGGGTTCAAACACTGTGGATCATACTGTAGGCTACACCATTGAAGGGAGTTATGGCTGCAGTACAGTACATTCAATACCTGTACAGATTTCAGACCTATTCACTTCACATGGGTTACATAATGCATTCCCTTCTATTCAATTCTCTGGGGACTGACACTCCATAACATCCCATCCTCAAAGCCTATCTCAAGTCTATCTGATACAGACGTAGGATCTTAATTTGAGCCAGTTTGTTGCAGCAGGAAAATAATCCTGCAGCAGCAGAAAATGTGAATTATTGTGTGGATTATAATTAATGGACACTTTCGTAGGGGTTTATACATTTTTTGTTAGGGCAAATCAAGTCTGACATTTCTAAGTGGAAATTACAAACTTTAGAAGCCTTTTTAAAACTCAAATACACTACAAATTTGCAGGAAGATTCTCAGCAACAACAGACTGATTAAATTAAGATCCTACATTTTCATGACCACAACACAGAGAGGCTGCAGTTCCATTTTTTCCTGAAGAACACCAGCTAATCCAAGACAATCTGTTCTGTTCTATGACTGGCAACGCATGCTCCCTGACGACGGCACAGCAGCACAGCAACACCCTCCCCCACCTCTGTCTCACACTGCAGCTGCACAGACATTTTTAGCCTCTCATTCCAACTGTGAAATGACTTACTTCAGGACTTCACAATCACAAGTCCTTTCTCTCACTCTCTCCCTTTCTATTTCTCTCTCCCTCTCTCTCTCCCTGCTATAGTGAATCAGACATGGCTGGACAGACAAAAGGACCTCAAACGGCATCAGGATGTCAGGTTCCCTTGTGAGTTCAGGAGGTTCAGTTCCACAGCGCAGATGTTACAGGAGCATTCTCCTATCCCCTAGGCAACTAAAGCAGTCTGACTAGGCAACTAGGCAACTAAAGCAGGCTGACCATCTGCCCACGTTTGGCCAGATGTTCCACAGGGGGCCTATCTTTAACATGTGCCCGGGAAAAACAATCAAACTAAGCAAAGGGTCAGAATCACTGTGCTCCTCTCTTTAATGATTCACACTCACACAAATACATCACATACTGTAAATCTGTATTGGTGTGAATGGTCAGTCACTCACACACACACACACAAAGAGCACACACAAACGCACACTAACACACTCAAGAGTACATTTAAGTAAAGACAATACATATTATTCCTGATAGCCCACAGACAAATTCAATCATACGGTTCTCTATTCAAATTACTTTAGAGATATTTTGAAAAAGACATACAGTGCCTTCAGGAAGTATTCACACCTCTTTAGACTTTTTCCACATTTTGTTGTGTTACAGTCTGAATTTAAAATGGAGGAATTTTAGTATTTTTTGTCACTGGCCCTCTGCACACAATACCCCATTATGTCAAAGTGGAATTATGTATATATTTTTTTCTTACAAATTAATTACAAATGAAAAACTGAAATGTATTGAGTCAATAAGTATTCAACCCCTTTGTTATGGCAAGCCTAAATAAATTCAGGAGTAAACATTTGCTTAACAAGTCACATAATAAGTTGCATGGACTCACTCTGTGTGCAATAATAGTTTCTAACATGATTATTTTATGACTACCTCATCTCTGTACCCCACACATTCAAATGATCTGTTAGGTCCCCCAGTCGAGCAGTGAATTTCAAACACAGATTCAACCACAAAGACCAGGGATGTTTTCCAATACCTTGCAAAGAAGGCCACCTATTGGTAGATGGGTAAAAAAAAAGCAGACATTGATTATCCCTTTGAACATGGTGAAGTTATTAATTACACTTTGGATGGTGTATCAACTACAAAGATACAGGCGTCCTTCCTAACTCAGTTGCCGGAGATGAAGGAAACCGCTCAGGGATTTCACCATGAGGCCAATGGTGACTTTAAAACAGTTAATGGCTGTGATAGGAGAAAACTGAGGATGGATCAACAACATTTTAGTTATTCCATGATACTAACCTAATTGGCAGAGTGAAAAGAAGGAAGCTTGTACAGCATACAAAATTAAAAAACATTTACATTTTAGTCATTTAGCAGACGCTCTTATCCAGAGCGACTTACAGGAGCAATTAGGGTTAAGTGCCTTGCTCAAGGGCACATCGACAGATTTTTCACCTAGTCGGCTCGGGGATTAGAACCAGCGACCTGGCACAACGCTTTAATAATGCAGATAGATTGTAACTTCCATCAATGTAATTGTCTGCATCACTTCCAATCCCCATATGTTTTTTTTTCTCGCAATATATATATATATATATATATATATATATATATATATATATATACATACATACATGCATACATGCATACATACATATATACATATATATACACACACATATATATATATATATATACATACACATACATATACATACACATATACATAACCTTTTTTAAAAATATATTTCCCTTTATTACTTTCCAACCCCACCACCCCTTCCCTAATTGGAGTAAACTAGTGAACAACAATGCTTAGGCCTCTACTTCCAGCTTATACAAAAAAAAAATATATATATATATATGGACACAGTCAATTTTACAATAATTATATTTTGTTTGTTTTTACTCCTGAACTTCTTCTACCCTCAACCTCTCCGATCATTTTCATGATGTCCATCCGGTTTGCTTCTATATGCCATATCTTTCTAACTGTGCTCTTTCACAAAAGCTCTCAACCTATAACCTATATATTTATTATGGACACAGTATGCTTACATTATTAGTTATCTTCTTGTTATTAGTTGTTGTTAGTTATTAGTCCCATCCTTCAACTCCATTCAACACCACCCATCTATCTCTTAACACCATCCATATTGGATTTCTATTTGCCATATATTTTTCAACTGTACTGTGATGTTTTACAAAAGTTCTGAACCTTTCTATTCTCATTGTTTCTACAGATTGTAAACTGAAAATAAACATTTTTGCTAAAAGTATTATTATATTATTGATCGATTGACTATGACTTTTCAGATCACCCAGTAATGCTATCTGCAGGGTTTGCTCCAGGTAAATATTGCAATCCTTTAGCCATTCATGGACCTGTGTCCAAAAACAAGCTACAAATGGACAGTACCAAAACAAATGATCTAATGATTCTGTCTCTTCGCAGCAACATCTGCAGAGCTGGGAAGATTGTATCCCCCATATAAATAACATTCTATTGGTAGCAAGAATTTTATATAATAATTTAAATTGAAAAATTATACGTTTTGAATCCAGCGTAGTTTTGCGTATCAGTTCATAAACACTATGCCATGGAATCGGTACGTCAAGAATCTCTTCCCAACTCTTTTGCAATCTATATGGGACGGCTGTCAATCCTTTGGTCCTTAAATGAAACTGGTATACTTTTTTATTTATCACAGTTTTCTTTAACCAATTATGTTCTTTAATGCAAGGCCGACAGACAAGTTCCTTACTTTTTCCCCCTTCCACTTTCCTCTTCCATTTTTGCGGTAATGCTGCAATTATTTGGTTGTAATTTTGGGTAGAGCAGACATTTCCATCTGTTTTTGTTAGCTGCATGTGCGACATAACTCCACCAGTCCTACCGATGATATCATTTACAAAGATTATACCTTTTTTAAACATTTTGTAAAAATAAAAATAAAATGTTTTTATTATCAATTAGTATATTTGAATTTAACCACAATATTTGTTGCATTATTTGTTCTGTCGTTTTTGGAGGATTAAATTGAAATTGCAACCAACTTTCTATGGCTTGTTTTAGAAATAGTGATATTTGGGAGATTATTTCCTTTTCAAATAACTGAAAGTGAGAGGTTGTAATCTGAATAAAGGGAAAAAGGCCATTCTTGAACATTGGGTGAGATAATCTTACTAATTTGCTAGAGAACCAGTTCGGATTTAAGTATAACTTTTGTATGACTGAAGCTTTTAGTGATAGGTCTAAAACTACACTGGAGTTGCTTACCAAGAAGGCAGTGAACAATCCTGAGTGGCCGAGTTAGAGTTTTGACTTAAATCTACTTGAAAATCTATGGCAACCTCTGAAAATGGTTGTCTAGCAATGATCAACAACCAATTTGACAGAGCTTGAAGAAATTTGAAATGAATAATGGGCAAATTTTGCACAATTCAAGTGTGCAATGCTCTTAGAGACTTACCCAGAAAGACTCACAGCTGTAATCGCTGCCAAAGGTTTTTCTACAATGTATTGACTTAGGGGTGTGAAAACGTATGTAAAGGAGATATTTCTGTATTTCATTTTAAATAAATTTGCAAAAAATTCTAAAATCATGTTTTCACTTATTATGGGGTATTGTGTGTAGATGGGTGAGGGACAAAATCTATTTAATCCATTTTGAATTCAGGCTGTAACACAACAAAATGGGGAATAAGTCAAGGTGTATGAATACTTTCTGAAGGCACTGTACTTAGAATAACATTAATACTTGTTAAGATAATAAAATATTAAGTACAATGTAATTGCACCCACAAAGAAATCACACATTACCATTAACTATAATTAATTTATCTCTAAAACTGCCAACTGTAATTTGTTCTGTTACATTTTAAAGAAGCCCTACTGAGCACTTAATTGAGCCACAAACATAATTTATAACGGCACACTGCTCATCTGCATCCCTGGGTATTTGGCAGTGGATACCCACTACTAGTACAATCAAATTAGAGTTGAGTGCACCACACATCCAAACTGTTGTCATCCTCTTTTAAATGTGTTGAATTGGCCTAAATATAACACATGGAAATGTTAGATTAACACACGCTGTGCTCTCAACAAGATTTTGGCTCTAGTCCTTCTACTGTACGTGTCTGGAGAAGCTCCAACAGTCATGACACCTCAGGCTGTGTTTCAACAGGCAGCCTAATTCTGATCTTTTTTTCACTAATTGGTCTTTTGGCCAACCAGATCAGCTCTGAAAAAGATCTGATGTGATTGGTCAAAAGACCAATTAGTGGAAAGAATATCAGAATTGGGCTGCCTATGTGTAAATGCAGCCTGAGTCGCATTCTAAACTGCTTATATGGATAGTCACATAGAGCATCCAGAGACTATTGAGTAACATACCGGTTTTTTTTACAGTATAGGCTACATGCCTCCATGCAACTGCCATCCGCACACTTTCACAAGTGACCAGCTTCAGTACCGAGTCAGACTGTCAACCACACATGCTGTGATCACCACAGACAGATTGGGGCAGGTGGTATTGACAGGAGTTTGACAGATTGGGGCAGGTGGTATTAACAGGTGTTTGACAGATTGGGGCAGGTGGTATTAACAGCTGTTTGACAGATTGGGGCAGGTGGTATTCACAGCTGTTTGACAGATTGGGGCAGGTGGTATTAACAGGTGTTTGACAGATTGGGGCAGGTGGTATTAACAGGTGTTTGACAGATTGGGGCAGGTGGTATTAACAGGTGTTTGACAGATTGGGGAAGGTGGTATTAACAGGTGTTTGACAGATTGGGGCAGTTGGTATTAACAGGTGTTTGACAGATTGGGGCAGGTGGTATTAACAGCTGTTTGACAGATTGGGGCAGGTGGTATTCACAGCTGTTTGACAGATTGGGGCAGGTGGTATTAACAGGTGTTTGACAGATTGGGGCAGGTGGTATTAACAGGTGTTTGACAGATTGGGCAGGTGGTATTAACAGGTGTTTGACAGATTGGGGAAGGTGGTATTAACAGGTGTTTGACAGATTGGGGCAGGTGGTATTAACAGGTGTTTGACCGATTGGGGCAGGTGGTATTAACAGGTATTTGACAGATAGGTATTAACAGGTGTTTGACAGATTGGGGCAGGTGGTATTAACAGGTGTTTGACAGATTGGGGCAGGTGGTATTAACAGGTGTTTGACAGATTGGGGCAGGTGGTATTAACAGGTGTTTGACAGATTGTGGCAGGTGGTATTAACAGGTGTTTGACAGATTGGGGCAGGTGGTATTAACAGGTGTTTGACAGATTGGGCAGGTGGTATTAACAGGTGTTTGACAGATTGGGGCAGGTGGTATTAACAGGTGTTTGACAGATTGGAGCAGGTGGTATTAACAGGTGTTTGACAGATTGGGGCAGGTGGTATTAACAGGTGTTTGACAGATCGGGCAGGTGGTATTAACAGGTGTTTGACCGATTGGGGCAGGTGGTATTAACAGGTGTTTGACAGATTGGTATTAACAGGTGTTTGACAGATTGGGGCAGGTGGTATTAACAGGTGTTTGACAGATCGGGGCAGGTGGTATTAACAGGTGTTTAACAGATTGGGGCAGGTTGTATTAACAGGTGTTTGATGCCTGGTCTTGAGTTCTTATCAAACAGACCTAAATATTACTTGTTAAAGACCTGCTCCGGTACTTTGGTGACTAGCAAGTAAGTATTTTTTAAACCTCCCGATTTAAGCTGGATGTGTCAATGTGTAGTTCATACATGCATAATCTATGAGCAGAATTACCGTCTTACCTCAATTAGCCAGGAAATCCCTAGTTTAAAAGTGACTGTTGTCTGCGCCATTTTACCTGCATTTCTCCCCACAAGATTCAACCCCTCGCCTTTTGAGTGACAGCTAGCAAAAATCACACATAGCAGAAGGAGAGAGAGCAGTGACGTGGTGCACATATCAGCACATACAGTATGTGATGTAGTACGCCATTTTCAGAGACCACTTTTGGCTCGTGGGTGCTACTTTCAGAACTACCGGCTAAAATGTATACAAAAGTACCAGCGAATCCAAGTGCGGAAGTGGCAGTGTGCTGCTCATAAGGCTCTGTACAAGTTCCATACAAAGTTCTGCAGAAATTCCCCAGATACTATTAGAGAAGTTGAGAGAGAGACTAAAAGCCATTTCTGTTTGTGTCCTGAGGCGGTGACATTTCTGGCGGACAGGTTATAAATACAACAGGGGACAACAGTGACATTTAAAAATAATGAACGCAACTCGGTGACTTGCTTAACGAAGGATCTGGTGAGGTGCACTGGTGTTAAAGTGCCAGCAGGTCTTTTCTCTCCCATGCTCCTTCATGTATGAGCCAAATCATTTCTGACACGTAATTCACTGGTCTTCTGCCGCTTTTGCACATTTTCACAGAGAGTAAAATGCTAAACCTCATGGTTGCCTGCTGGTGTTTTGAGTCATATGCTAATGCTAGTTGTATGTGACTCAAAGTTTGGGGGCAAGAGAGCAAAAATAACCTCCAAGTCGCTTCAGGAAATCATAATTAAGGGCTCTTAAGTAAGCATTTCACGGTAAAAACCTGTTGTATTCGGCGCATGTGACAAATACAATTTGATTTGATTTGATTATTAAGAGCGAGACAGTGGTGAAATTTAATTAGTGCAAAGAGTCCAGCTGATTTAACTGCTTGATAAGACTCCAAATCAAATAATATTTTATTTGCCACATGTGCCAAATACTACAGGTGTAGACATTACCGTGAAATGCTTACTTACGTAAGACATTCAAGAGCACTGTGTAGTGTAGCTGACTTTCAAACCGTTCAACATACAACTTAAACAAGCTCCAGTGGTGACTAAAAGCTGGCAAAGACAGTCATTCTAAAGTGTGTTGGGACCTGGCCCTGCCCTCAGTTCTACAGCATGTAATTCAAAATATTCAACAACAGGGGTAAAGAATGACTCACACATAGTAAATACTAAGAAAAACCACTTAGACACACAAATATAGCTATGCTACAGCAAGTTCACATTAGTTGTAACCAGACCGTTCAAAAAGCTGAGACTTTTTAAAACATAAAATACTTTGTAACCATTGCTGTAACAGTGTAACTAGGGCTATGTTGGACCCTCAGAGGATTTCTGCACATGTTCTCCCTCTGTTAAGAGCTCTGGCTATAAATAACGACAGAGGAGAGTGAGAATTGCGGCAGACGATGCCCTCGAGCACATCAATCTAAGAAGGAGACATCTGAGGATGCTCCAGCTGTGGCCGATGTTGGGCAGATTAACGCCCGGGACCCCTTTTACAGACGCCTGGCCAACGCCTCAGCACTGTCTCGCCGGCAGGTAAACCACAAAAAAATCACCACCATAAGCCCTATAGACGCTCCCCTTCCAACATGCCCTCCTCTCTCACAAGCCTTCTCCTTTCTTTTATGCCCTCCGTACAGACATCTGATTCAATAGTAATCACTGTTTTTATAGATTGGTGTTTGTTTTCCTTCCTCACTGATGTGCCACGAGTCTTTAGTTTTGATCCCCATCCACCTCCTATCTCTCTCTCTCTCTCTCTCTCTCTCTCTTCTCTCTCTCTCTCTGTCTGCCCCTACGTCTCCCTCCCTCAGTCCATCTCTCTCTCTCTGTCTGCCCCTACGTATGTCTCTGTCCATCCATCTCTCTCTCTCGCTCTCTCTCTCTCTCTCTGTCTGCCCCTACGTCTCCCTCTCTCCATCCATCCATCCATCCATCTCTCTCTCTCTCTCTCTCTCTCTCTCTGACTGTCTGCCCCTACGTATGTCTCCTTCCATCTATCTCTCGCTCTCTCTGTCTGTTCCTATGTATGTCTCAGTCCGTCCAGCTCTCTCTCTCTCTGCCCCTATGTCTCCCTCCCTCCGTCTCTCTCTCTCTCTCCCAGACGTTTTTTCTCCAGCCTTCAAAGCATATTCATGTTGAATCAACTCTCCCCTATCCATTAGCTGGCCATGCTAGCCTCTATTAGAGTAAGTTAAGTAACCAGTGTTGTGCCCCATCCTCTTCTCTCACTTTTCTAATGTTCTTACTAACACTCCTAATCTCCTTCTCTTTCCTTTCCCTTGTTTCTTTCCATTCCTGTCTCCCTTCTTCCCTCTAGCAATCCATCTCTCAAGTGAGTTCCTCTGTCTACATGGAATGCCCACTCTACATATCTGGTTGGTATAACATCAGAGTTAATGTATCAGTCCATTTGCTACTTCCATTGTGCTAAGGATCATTACGATTCATCAGAAATAATGCAGGTCATTAACTCCCTGATTAGGAACATATCTTCCATGCACATTGTGAATCTCGTACTTAATGTGGGTGTTAGTCACCTCTGATTTCAACAGGGGACCGGGTTTTTAATGTCTGACAGACAGTGTGGTTCCTCCAAGACCATTATAATCCTCCTCCATTACCTCACAGCATGTTAACCCACTGATCATTACAACCCACCAGATCCCTTTCATCTAATACCTCCAGATAAGGATCTATTCATTCTGAAGCATTAGGAACACCTGCTCGTTCCATGACATAGACTGACCAGGTGAATCCAGGTGAAAGCTATGATCCCTTATTGATGTCACTTGTTAAATCCACTTCAATCAGTGTATCAGTGTATATGAAGGGGAGGAGACAGGTTAAAGAAGGATTTTTAAGCCTTAAGACAATTGAGACATGGATTGTGTATGTATGCCATTCAGAGGCTGAATGGGCAAGACAAAAGATTGAAGTGCCTTTGAACAGTGTATAGTAGTAGGTGCCGGGTGCACCCATTTGTGTCAAGAACTGCAACGATGCTGTTTTTTTCAAGCTTTCACGTTTCCCGTGTGTACCACCCAAAGGACATCCAACCAACTTGACACAGCTGTGGGAAGCATTGGAGTCCCTGTGGAACGCTTTCGACACCTTGTAGAGTCCATGCCCCGATGAATTGAGGCTGTTCTGAGGGCAAAAGGGGGTGCAACTCAATATTAGGAAAGTGTTCCTAATGTTTTGTACACTCAGTGTATAAAACCACTTGCATCTACAGATGTAGGATCTTAATTTGAGCTAGTTTTCTCCAGCAGGAAAATAATCCTGCAGCAACAGGAAATGTGAATAAATATGCTATAATTAATGGACAATTTTTTAGGGGTTGATACATTTTTCGTAAGGGAAAATGAAGTCTGGAATTTCAAAGTGGAAATTATAAACTTCAGAAGCCTTTTTAGACCTCAAATACACCACATGTTTTACATTTCCTGCATTACATGAAAGTTATCCTGCATCAGGGTGATCAAATTAACATGCTACATCTGTAGGTACAGCAGGCATATCCCAAATGAAAAAATACTACAGTTTACTACAGAATACTACAGTACTTACTATAGAATTCTGTAGTAAACTGTAGTATACTGTAGAATACTATACTACACACAGCAGTATCCCTCGATCATGAATAGTACTTACTATAGAATGCTGTAGTGTACTGTAGAATACTATAGTAAATACTACAGTAATGTCCGCAAAAACACTACAGTCCACAAAAACACGACACTTTTTTTACTATAGTAAATACTACAGTATTGTGTTTGCCCAATCCCTTCCCCCATATTGCAATTCATGCCACCATAAATGAGAAACCTACATGCCAAGTATAGACCATATATTGTGTTCCCTACAGGTTATAGAAAAGAGCAGAAGCGCTGAACAATCTGTTCAGACCCCAGTCCTACCTACAGGTTATGGAAAATGTGCTCTTTTAGTATTTCTCCAGTAGGTTTCCTGAAGGAGAAAGCTTCCACTTCTATGTCAAAGATAATAAAACAAAAACACTATAGTAAATACTATACAGTAATGTCTGCAAAAACACTTCAGTAAATACTACAGTATACTACAGTCCACAAAAACACTACAGTAAATACTACAGTATAGTACAGTCTGCAAAAACACTACAGTAAATACTACAGTAAAATACAATCTGCAAAAACACTACATTAATTACTATAGTATATACTACAGTTTTCTTTTACTACAGAATTTCTACTATAGTTAACTGTAAATACTACAGTATACTACAGTAAATACTACAGTAAAGTCTGCAAAAACACTAAAGTGAATACTACACTCTTAGAAAAAAAGGTGCTATTTAGAACCTAAAAGTGTTATTCTGCTGTCCCCATTGGAGAACCCTTTGAATAACCCTTCTTGGTTCCATGTAGAACCATTTTGGTTCCAGGTAGAAACCTTTTGGGTTCCAAGTAGAACCCTTTTCACAGAGGGGTTCTACGTGTAACCCAAAAGGGTTCTACCTGGAACCAAAAAGGGTTCTACCCGTAACCAAAAAGGGTTCTCCTATGGGGACAGCCGAAGTACCCTTTCGGAACCCTTTTTTCTAAGAGTGTATAGTATTTATACCATATTGTACTATAGTATTTTTTTATGTGGGATGAGGAAATGAGCATAAGCTTATGGAATCCTATAAGGTCAGCTCCACAGGGGATTAATCCTGTTAGGTGTTGATTTTGTCAAAATGTATTATGGGTATGTAGAGCAGAGCTTATTTATTTATTGTGCAATCATACATGTTTAATGGAAATGATGACGTAAACATGAATTGACCTCATTTCTAAATAAATAAAATGCAATCTTGGATGTGTTTGGTTTTTCCTTCAAATAATTGTAGGTGAAAGATCGAAAACCAAATATGTGTCTTTAAAAGAAGACACACTCCAGTGTCTATTTAATGCTCTTCTTGTCACAGTGGATCACTCAAGCTGCTTCATCTTCTCTCATAAAGCAGAGTTGGAATCTAATATGGAAGAGACCTTAACAAGATTCTCTATCTCTTTCCTGGCATTTTAATGAGGTGTTGTGGTTTATTCAAATGAGTTCATTTATAGCAGTATAAAGAAAGGAATTAAACCGATAACTCTCACACACCCTGTGAGGTAAAACTGTGCTGGGGGATTTATAGGGATTTGTTTCATCATCACAGGCTTTGCACTTGACCACCCTGCTGCACAAGACTCAATGCTAACATGGGCAACGTGTTGGTAACGTATAAAATTACCTATACACTTTTTATCTCACATTTTTCAGCCAACTGAAACACATTAAATACATACACACTGTAATGTACAGTGATTTGAAATGTTACAAATTAATTATTCAACATCAACTTGAACTGCAAAGTTAACATTGGCATTAACTTTGTAGGTTTGCCTTTCAGCTAAAATAAATATTTCTAAAGCCAACTTTTAGGCTTTAGCCTTTTAGTCCCCCATTACCATCAACATTCTCATGGCTATTAGCCAATGAAACCCTCTTATTGCACTGAGAGGATAGAAGACCCATTATCATTAGCCGGTAGATGCTTGGCAATCCCCAAGACCAGGTAAACAAGGATAGACAACACTTTGGATCAATCCACAAACTACTCATCTGGACACATATTCCACGAAGGTTTTGCCACAGTTGACGTCACTAACTTTATATCACGCACTAACAAACATGAAGACATACTGTGCAATGAAATGTCTGTACAAACCTTGAATTATGGCAGCAGTACTAGCTATACTATGCCATTACATTTCTGCTGTGGAAAACAATGAACTCATCTACCATTTTCGCCATTGACAATGACATACGCTGCGTAAAGTCAATTATCTACAGTAAGTACTTGACATGCAGACAATGGATGCGAGTTCAATGTAAACAGCTATGGCAGAAGGCCCCTGTCAGTCTGGCCTCGATGGATAGCTGTGCCTGCCAGTGTTCTAGGAACACTGATTCACACTGAAAAATGTAGATATTTCCTTTTATCTTGTCTTTCTTTCTTGGCTTCCAGGACTGTAATGTGGATCTGGTTAGCAATAGCAAGCATGGGACTCTTAAGACTAGCAGGGAAAACATATACATATTAGAGAAATAAATGGCTGTTTTTACCTCTGCTTGTGGATTTGGAGTGCTTGTGCATTTGTAAAGTGCATGTTTCTGAGTGTTTACTAATCTTCTGCATACTATTGACTAACTGTATGTGCTGAGTGTTTGCCGAGAAAAAAGCTGAAGTCAAGGCTCTTCTTTTTCAATGAGTTATTTCCCCTTCACCTTAAGTGGATTCTGTGATGAGTCAATATGTGGAAACAGAATAGAAAACAGATGAGCAGGTCTCAGAGTGACTACTACCCTGCTGGGCCTTAGCTGCTTAATGACGGACATCCTACTTACAAGTTGCCTTTAAAAAGATCTCTGAGAAAACTGCCTCAAAAGCATGGTTAGGCAATTTCCCCCTCTCTTCCTTAATTCCAGTAATGTACAGTGAGGAAAAAAAGTATTTGATCCCCTGCTGATTTTGTACATTTGCCCACTGACAAAGACATGATCAGTCTATAATTTTAATGGTAGGTTTATTTGAACAGTGAGAGACAGAATAACAACAAAAAAATCCAGATAAACGCATGTCAAAAATGTTAGAAATTGATTTGCATTTTAATGAGGGAAATAAGTATTTGACCCCACTGCAAAACATGACATAGTACTTGGTGGCAAAACTCTTGTTGGCAATCACAGAGGTCAGACGTTTCTTGTAGTTGGCCACCAGGTTTGCACACATCTCAGGAGGGATTTTGTCCCACTCCTCTTTGCAGATCTTCTCCAAGTCATTAAGGTTTCAAGGCTGACGTTTGGCAACTCGAACCTTCAGCTCCCTCCACAGATTTTCTATGGGATTAAGGTCTGGAGACTGGCTAGGCCACTCCAGGACCTTAATGTGCTTCTTCTTGAGCCACTCCTTTGTTGCCTTGGCCGTGTGTTTTGGGTCATTGTCATGCTGGAATACCCATCCACGACCCATTTTCAATGCCCTGGCTGAGGGAAGGAGGTTCTCACCCAAGATTTGACGGTACATGGCCCCGTCCATCGTCCCTTTGATGCGGTGAAGTTGTCCTGTCCCCTTAGCAGAAAAACACCCCCAAAGCATAATGTTTCCACCTCCATGTTTGACGGTGGGGATGGTGTTCTTGGGGTCATAGGCAGCATTCCTCCTCCTCCAAACACGGCGAGTTGAGTTGATGCCAAAGAGCTCGATTTTGGTCTCATCTGACCACAACACTTTCACTGAGTTCTCCTCTGAATCATTCAGATGTTCATTGGCAAACTTCAGATGGGCCTGTATATGTGCTTTCTTGAGCAGGGGGACCTTGCGGGCGCTACAGGATTTCAGTCCTTCACGGCGTAGTGTGTTACCAATTGTTTTCTTGGTGACTATGGTCCCAGCTGCCTTAAGATCATTGACAAGATCCTCCTGTGTAGTTCTGGGCTGATTCCTCACCGTTCTCTTGATCATCGCAACTCCACGAGGTGAGATCTTGCATGGAGCCCCAAGCCGAGGGAGATTGACAGTTCTTTTGTGTTTCTCCCATTTGCAAATAATCGCACCAACTGTTGTCACCTTCTCACCAAGCTGCTTGGCGATGGTCTTGTAGCCCATTCCAGCCTTGTGTAGGTCTACAATCTTGTCCCTGACATCCTTGGAGAGCTCTTTGGTCTTGGCCATGGTGGAGAGTTTGGAATCTGATTGATTGATTGCTTCTGTGGACAGGTGTCTTTTATACAGGTAACAAGCTGAGATTAGGAGCACTCCCTTTAAGAGTGTGCTCCTAATCTCAGCTCGTTACCTGTATAAAAGACACCTGGGAGCCAGAAATCTTTCTGATTGAGAGGGGGTCAAATACTTATTTCCCTCATTAAAATGCAAATCAATTTATAACATTTTTGACATGCGTTTTTCTGGATTTTTGTTGTTGTTATTCTGTCTCTCACTGTTCAAATAAACCTACCATTAAAATTATAGACTGATCATTTCTTTGTCAGTGGGCAAACGTACAAAATCAGCAGGGGATCAAATACTTTTCTCCCTCACTGTACAGAGAGGCTTTTATTAAAGGGTAATCAATTTTGCAGACATGATACACAACAGATATTTATGTACTGTTTCTTTTGGGGATGAATAAGAGCCCCGTGACTTTTGACTGTGTGGAAGTAATCAATCTTAAAATAAAACGAAAGAGCGATTAAAAGGAATATTCATTATTATCGAATAATGTGTTGCCACTTGCCGTGTTTGAACTTTCCCTCGAGGCACTAGTCCAGACAACACATAATCTCAACCGTAGGTGTCAGCAGCTTGAATATCAATTAGCTTAGTCTCGGAAACAGGAATTCATCCATGTGAATGATTTGACAACTGAGCTGCATTTTCTCACACTTCGGTAATTTAATACAATAAAGATGAAGGGGGTGTAGAATCCAGGGAGAATGTCATTGGTTTTTGAAAAAGGTTCAACCCTGTTATCGCCAACCATTCATCACAGCACTGATACCGGTCACAGGGGCATAGCAGCGTGTGCAATGGATGATCAGATTTGTATTACAATAACCATTTTCTGATGTCTATCCAGCCTGCCTCTATCCATAGAAAGGGCTGACCATATAATTTGAATTCTAATTATACGTGTGCTACATTCACTGTCTGCAGTGATTTACAGTTTATTTTTGCATTCGTTATCATAAATGTGGTACACACTATACTGATTGCAATTTACAAGACAACAAAAGTATGCCATGAAACAAAGATTAATGCATTGCATTGCCAGTAAATGCAGTAAATATATTGTCAAATAGTAAACTATGTCAAAAGATGATAGTTTGTGTGACAAAGACAACAGCTTGTATGTTGTATTTAAATAATTTAATTTTTTTTCTCTGAAATCAAAACCCCCTTTCCGTCTTAATGAGCTCAATTTCGTTTCCAAAACTCTAAATAATTAATGTTTCTCTGATCATCTCCATACATAATGAATGCCACCCATAATTAATTATTTAGCCAGTCATGCTTTTGGACTCAACCGATCCCTTTGGCCATGTGCAGGCAAGGACACAAATGGGTCTTTGATATCTTACAGTAACATGGCGAGGTCCATGCATCATTGCCAGCAAAAGCAAGGCAACATTTACTCAACAGAAACAAAATAACTAATTGACTAGAGGGTGAACCTGCAACATTGTTGTCCCAAGTTCAAAATATAATTACAGTGTCTTGTTTTTCATAGATGTGTATGTACACCTTTGTCACAAGTTTATTATGCTGTCTGTTCATCAACTCCCTTTTCATTGGGGTCAACATGTTACGAGTACATTATGCTACGCTTTATAATCCACCCACTGCCAGTATTACACCAATAAACCACTAAATAATTTTAGTACTTGTATTGAGCAATGTGAACAATGTGAACTGCAACTCCCTCAATTCCATTAAATATGAAAAAAGTCCTCCTGACATTGCAAACAACATGAATATACCCTAACAACAATTCACTCATCCCTGAGGAATAGTATTAGCAGCATAATTAACCTGTAATTAAGCAAAGATCTAAGTTGCTTGTTCTTATTGGTAATTACGGTGAAACAGTTTAATCATGTTTACTTTATATATTGTAACACAGAAATGAACAACTCAATAGTATTTTAAACTAAAATGTACACATGGATGTCTCTTCTAAAAAGAATGAAGCATTATCATACATTTCAAATTTAAAATAACAACTGCCAGCATCAACAAATGTAAAGTGATCAATTGACAATGTTTTAAAATACATGCAGTAACAGTGCCCCCATCAGCTCAGTTAAGGAATTCACTCTAACATGTATAAAGTGAATACAACTCATGTACAGTTAATATAATGCTGCCAAAAACATCATGCAAAACCAACGTAATGTCATCTCTGTGAGAAATTGTTCCAGTATTAACAAAAATGAAGAAATTCTGACTAAAAGAAAATAGCTTACTGGTTTTCAGAACAAATGCAGAATCAGTGAAATCCACAGCCTGGCCCATGACTGGAAAATTGGGCAGCTGCTACATCAACTCTGTACCCTCCCCAAAGTCCAGTCAGTCGTTTAATACACCAACAGTGGTTACAACTCAGGCTGAGGAAAGAAACACAACATTGACAACATGATAAAAACTAAAACAATTGCAGAATCAGTTCTACTTTGCTTTTGCTCACTGACAGGTAAGAAGGCAAGCCATGATGGGAGTAGAAACTTAATTGGGCCTTCATATTCATTATACATGTTTGAGTTTATGGTAACAATGTATTGAAACACAGTAGGCCTACATGCCGAGTATCAACCTGTCACATCACAGTACTCATCCTTCCATCAGCAGAACAACTATGACAGAGACTAGGTTGATACTGTTGTGTAATATTGAATGGTCTGCCAGCTGTCTTCTCATATGCTGTTTCTCAGGAGGAAGATGTTGGGAATAATAGCTACTCCTCATCCAAACAGCTCTCTACTCAGCTTCAGGTATGGATACCTTCATCATTCATTGAATTGTGTGTAAAATACTGTTAAATCTATTCAATCAAGGAAACTTGAGCACCATCGTCCACTTTTACCGATGTTGCAATGTTGATCAATTGCTCCGGGTAAATCTAGCTTGACGTTGACATGTTTTGGTACTTGGATTTCAAACAGATGAATGGCATCTCTTTCCATCTGACATCTCCTTCCACATGACATATCTTTCCATATGTAAACAGGAAGCAGCACAATATGCTGAAAACGTTCCTAGCCAGTGGAGCGATAACTAGACTGCTGTTGTGCTGAACTCGCTGCGAACACTGACAGACAGTCTACAGAAACATAAAAAAAACAGTTAAGAGTCTTGAGCAAAACACTGATCTGTGTGCAATAAGAATTATGTTGCTGATTACGACTTTATTGGGCGCAAATAAGCTATGGCAGAGCAAATGGCCTCATTTTGTGTAACCCATAATTACAATGGCTTTACTTTGTGTCTTTCTAAAGGTATTACTTAATTAATTATTGTGTTACTGTGTATGTTTTCCTCATATAGTTTGCAAGGAGTTTGAGCCCAAACAGTGTCCAGCTGCAGTAGCCCAGAGTAAAGGAGGACTTGTGTGTGTCAGCATCAACAAGAAGTGTTATTGTAAACCCATGAGCAATGAGGTACTCTTTCCTGTAACATCACAGGCCTATGAGCTAAAAGCCTCTCATACTCACACTTTCTACAAAAAAATAGTTTCTACAGAAATACAATTAAAGGAATAACAAATTAGGAACAAGAAAATTAAATAGAAATGTTTGGTTCTTAAATCATTATTTGCCATATTTGCCAAATTCATTACACAGGGCTATGATTGTGTGTTCTTGAGGAGAAGTCATCTGTATGGGGAGTGCAGTACAGACACCAGACACAAATGGACAATCCATTACATCGGAGGGAACAAGCTGGCCGTTTGCAACAGAAAGTCCCCTCTGTAAAGCCTCTATAAAGGTTATATTTAACTCCACAGAAAGGCCATGGTGCACAGCCTGTACAGCTGGAATATTTAACACTGTAACTAAATAATCCTCTAATTCTGGTGTAAAGTCTTAAAGGCCCAGTGCAGTCAGAAACGTGATTTTCCTGTGTTTTATATACGTTTCCACACCATGAGGTTGGAAAAATACTGTGAAATTGTGAAAATTATTATATTTTAGTGTAAGAGCTGTTTAAAAAGACCTTTGGCCTGCCTGGTGACATCACCATGCAGTTCATTAGTTAATAGACCAATAACAAATAAACTTCCAAACCACTCTGCCAATAACAGCTCATTTTCAGTTTTCCTCTTCCCACTCAGACACTCCCAGACAATCCTAGCAAAATTCTTGCTTGAGAAATTTCCCTTTGCTAAGAAGCTATTTTTGTTTGAAAGCAATCACAGTAAGATACTTAATTGTTACCCAGAAATGATTTGATATTGAGATAAAAATGGCTGCATTGGACCTTTAAGTCATATTGAAATAAGGATGATATGTTTCAAAGTCAATGCTTTTCAAAAAGTCCTAAAAGTGTGTGTCCCTTTGTCTATGCAAAATCCTCAAGTCCTATTGCAGGAGCTGAAACAGCCTACTTTCCCAAGGACCAGGACTGCCTGACGACCAAGAGTTACAATGATCTTGAGGCTAAGCTCATTCAATGAGCTGAAGAGCAAAAAGCCCATGGAGGGAGAGCCAGAATATGCCTGTCTCGTCTGTGGATAACCTTAACAGAGAGGAGTGAGACTAGAGGGGAAAGATTCAGTTAGTCGTTGAAGTTGCCAGAGATTTTTTTTTGTAATTTAGCAGATGCTCTTATCCAGAGCGACTTACAGTTAGTGAGTGCATACATTTTTCATACAGAGATAAGATTCATTTTCCTCTGCTACGACAATCCTTGCACTATCACTAGCTGCTAACACTCAACATTAATGAGGAGAAAAATGCAGAAGCTTGACATCATTGTGCTCAGCAGAACTGAAGTATGGAAGAAATGTTAACGAAATGAGGAGATTAATCGTTTAATGTCAAATGCACATATTTTTATTTTGTCATCACTACTTTATTTTTCTGACTTCCTGTAGCAACATTACTTTGTGTGTCAATATTTCTCTAACAACCAGCACCTCAGGTTTAGGTGTCAGACAGAGTGGGTGGATTTGTTGCATACATATTCACTTCTACTTTTAGACACCAAACGTTTTTCACGCAGGTTGCATATGTCTTATTTGATGTGCTTTAAATTCAAATAAAAAATGCAGTTGTTAAATGGTCAGACTACCGCAATCTCAAAGGATATAAAATAAGCATTTTCAAATCCCAGGTGATGTGAGGATTATGTTATCAGAATACTGCCAGTTCAGAAGCTGCAAACCACTTAGTCAAATGGCCTGATTTGAATTAATCCGGGTCATGCTCTGAAGTCAACAGAACAAAGACTCAAAACGGGATTTGAACTCATTAACTATTACATCATAAGTCAATCAACTGACGGTCAATCAAATCCAGGGATGACATGGAAATGATCTAGAAATAATACATGCTAGATCCCATAATCATCAATTATTTTAATGAGTCATTGTGTTGGTACTACTACATGAACAAGAACATCCTGTCTGGTTGGCCATCATGTGTGGTGTAAAATGGCCTCTAGAGGGCAGCAAATAATACAGCCAGCAATCTCTGCAAACATTTACAGTTTTAATGGTCTTCTCTCTTTATGGACATTAATGACCATTTAATACAATTATAGCCATGGATCACATTGGGATTTTGTCGGTGGTGTAAAAGTAATACTCATGCTATATTTTCTATAAATTCAAAATAAGAAATTTCAAGAAATATCACTGACATTAGTCATTAATTCCTCTGAACTGGCAGCTTTGAGGTTGAAAACTGCTTCTGTACCTGGAAACAGAGACCATTGACCGGCATCACATCAAAAACATATACATGTACACTACCCCTTAGGCTAAGACCATCATCTGATTCATTTGTATTTTCATGGAAAAACAACCAGAAAATTCCACTTTACAGTGGAGTTCTAGATATGTTTTGATTATTACTGTTCTCTGATTCTAACTGCTATGTTATTTCTTTCCTATTCTATTCATAGTCCATATACACATATTTCATTGTCAGCCTGGTTCAGTCAGATTTGCTGTACAATGTGATACTGCAACTTCAATAATTTCCACTAGAGGGTAGTTATAATCATTTTCAGGGGTAAAGAATACGTTGGTAAAACAAATGCATGGGATTTGCTCCTTCTCTATATCACACGAAGAATATCATCCCGTCTCAATACCTAATCTATGGCTAAAATCCTATCATGTCTTGGTAATGACATGTTTGGTGGGTAAAGCCAAGACCTTCAATGAGCTGACAGTAAAGTAAAACAAAATAAGTACTTTGACTAGCTGTCTGAAATAAAATAAGGCAAGAACTGTGAATCACCGTGAATATTTTCAAAGACAAAATTTGTAAAATACACAAAATCATTATGTTTTTTTTGTTTTGTCTAAATGTTTTTAAGACTGCTGGTATAATCAATCTCTCTCCTAACCTCTAACATACCTCTGGAAATGTCCTCTGCCAGAAACACGTTTGGACACTATGTGAAATTCCTTGAGTATTGTGGAGTCTTCTGAGACAGTTTCTGCAATAAAAAATGTCCTGTTACAATAAGAGCTATTGACTTCATTTGAGGCTCATACAGTGAGGGAAAAAAGTATTTGATCCCCTGCTGATTTTGTACGTTTGCCCACTGACAAAGAAATTATCAGTCTATAATTTTAATGGTAGGTTTATTTGAACAGTGAGAGACAGAATAACAACAACAAAATTGAGAAAAACGCATGTCAAAATGTTATAAATTGATTTGCATTTTAATGAGGGAAATAAGTATTTGACCCCCTCTCAATCAGAAAGATTTCTGGCTCCCAGGTGTCTTTTATACAGGTAATGAGCTGAGATTAGGAGCACACTCTTAAAGGGAGTGCTCCTAATCTCAGCTTGTTACCTGTATAAAAGACACCTGTCCACAGAAGCAATCAATCAATCAGATTCCAAACTCTCCACCATGGCCAAGACCAAAGAGCTCTCCAAGGATGTCAGGGACAAGATTGTAGACCTACACAAGGCTGGAATGGGCTACAAGACCATCGCCAAGCAGCTTGGTGAGAAGGTGACAACAGTTGGTGCGATTATTCGCAAATGGAAGAAACACAAAATAACTGTCAATCTCCATTGGCCTGGGGCTCCATGCAAGATCTCACCTCGTGGAATTGCAATGATCATGAGAACGGTGAGGAATCAGCCCAGAACTACACAGGAGGATCTTGTCAATGATCTCAAGGCAGCTGGGACCATAGTCACCAAGAAAACAATTGGTAACACACTACGCCGTGAAGGACTGAAATCCTGCAGCGCCTGCAAGGTCCCCCTGCTCAAGAAAGCACATATACAGGCCCGTCTGAAGTTTGCCAATGAATATCTGAATGATTCCGAGGAGAACTGGGTGAAAGTGTTGTGGTCAGATGAGACCAAAATCGAGCTCTTTGGCATCAACTCAACTCGCCGTGTTTGGAGGAGGAGGAATGCTACCTATGACCCCAAGAACACCATCCCCACCGTCAAACATGGAAGTGGAAACATTATGCTTTGGGGGTGTTTTTCTGCTAAGGGGACAGGACAACTTCACCGCATCAAAGGGACGATGGACGGGGCCATGTACCGTCAAATCTTGGGTGAGAACCTCCTTCCCTCAGCCAGGGCATTGAAAATGGGTAGTGGATGGGTATTCCAGCATGACAATGACCCAAAACACACGACCAAGGCAACAAAGGAGTGGCTCAAGAAGAAGCACATTAAGGTCCTGGAGTGGCCTAGCCAGTCTCCAGACCTTAATCCCATAGGAAATCTGTGGAGGGAGCTGAAGGTTCGAGTTGCCAAACGTCAGCCTCGAAACCTTAATGACTTGGAGAAGATCTGCAAAGAGGAGTGGATCAAAATCCCTCCTGAGATGTGTGCAAACCTGTTGGCCAACTACAAGAAACGTCTGACCTCTGTGATTGCCAACAAGGGTTTTGCCACCAAGTACTAAGTCATGTTTTGCAGAGGGGTCAAATAGTTATTTCCCTCATTAAAATGCAAATCAATTTATAACATTTTTGACATGCGTATTTCTGGATTTTTTTGTTGTTATTCTGTCTCTCACTGTTCAAATAAACCTACCATTAAAATTATAGACTGATCATGTCTTTGTCAGTGGGCAAACGTACAAAATCAGCAGGGGATCAAATACTTTTTTCCCTCACTGTAGATTTGAATAGCTCAGAGTGATTACCGATTGCAGGAACAGGATTTCAGAGCTAAGGGCTTCTCTCAGCAGCTCCAGCTCTTCTTCTTTGTGCATCTCCAGCTCCTTTTTGAGTCTAAGACACATTTGGAATGTTAAGTGTCTGAAAAGCTAGTCTCTCATTACACACCCACGTTAAATGTAACATAAAAAAAGTATCTAACATGAATTGAAGAGTTGGACCAATATTATACAACGGGTGGTTCTAATCCTGAATGCTGATTGGTTAAAACCGCATTCCAGCCGGTGTCTATTCCACAAGTTACCACCGGGTAAGTCTATGACCTTAAAATTGTATGGTTTGCACACTTACACTTTTAAAAAGACAGCACTCATTAAATTGACATGCATTCAATTTCAAACAATCAATAGGTGAGTAAAAAGCGTGATTAATGAACACACTCAAGAGGAATTATCATAACAGTGAGTGGGCTTCAGCTTCCCCAAAAGCCCCACCCTCAGCACATCCTGTGGACTAATCAGGCCGTCAGTAATGAAGGAGATTTGTGGGGACAGAGGAACAGAACATGCTTCCCCCACGTATGATTTAAGAGCAGGAGGAGGCAAACACTTCCTCCCTGGGCTAGATTCGGTATCGATCCATCCTTCTCATTAAGCTCTTCACATGAGAATCGGAGGATGTTCTTTTTTGACCAGATAATACAGGCAACAGATCAAAGCCTTAATGAAAGAGATTGGGGTAATGTTGCTTTATTTAAGCATCCTGATCTGAAGAGTGCCAGAGAGGCAGGATGGGTGCAGGTCCTTTCAGCGCATCTCAAGCAGGATCATTAGCAGGATGAGACAGGAAGACAATAAATGTGCAACGACTTGTGACCCACACACCAAATACCCAGAGCCTTGCTGTTCTGTCAGAATTGCCAATATGATCATTGGTATGTCTGTAAAACACAGTCCTCACGTATATATTGTATATGCTTCCAAGCACATTTGTGCTCTAACTTCTGACTCTATACACAACCCAGGATAAGCCTTGATGTAGCAGTAACGGACCACTCTCCTCACGCAAAACGTTATCCACGCAATTTAGCTAGTCAGTGAGGCTCCAAGCAAGGCAATGGCATCCAGAGTGATTAAGGAGTACATTGCATGTCTCCCACGGTACAGCTGGCCAGTTTGTATGCGCAGTTGATTACCTTAAGCAAGTGCTGTCTGTGAGGGGCTTCTGGGTGACCATCAGACTCTCTGCACTTAAGGATTCGGTCATTGATTTAGCCTCATTCAGCTGGCTCTCCAGGTCTGAAATGAACAACGGTTAATGTAAACATTACCTCCACATACCAGTCAGTGTTTCCCTAAAGAAAATGACACTCGGGGATGGATTCAGTTCAGTCTACACATGTTCTACTGTACGTTGTCATTCGGATTGTTTGTGTTAGCTGGTGGTCCTCTGTAGCTCAGCTGGTAGAGCACGGTGCTTGTAACGCCAGGGTAGTGGGTTCGATCCCCGCGACCACCCATACACAAAAATGTATGCACGCATGACTGTAAGTCGCTTTGGATAAAAGCGTCTGCTAAATGGCTTATTATTATTCAAACGTCTCCCTGACAACAGAGCTGGATCAAATCTGTACCTCTCATAATATGTTCCAGTCCTTGTAGCTCCAAATGGAGACCTCTCTTTTCTTCTTGCATAGAGTTCATCCGAGTATTCTTCCGGCCCATGGACTCCATCTCTAAGACAGAATGGAAAATACAGTACAAGTGGTCACCATAAAGCCTCAGGGTTGGTCAGAACAGGGCATGGTTAGTGTAGCATCAGGTTATATAATGTAAATAAATGATTCATTCATAAACTAGCAATACCCAATGGAATACAAAATGACCCTACTTCACATATTAATATAAACAGTGGCTTCTCTACCTTTGTTTAAAGAGTTAACCTCCTCCTCCAAGTTCTGTATCTCAGATTGGGTTTGGCTCTCGAACACAGTCTCCCTGTTATTCAAAAGGCCAAAGTCGCTGTTGAAAGTCATTGTCTCTTTCATGAATTTCTCCTGTTCCTCCTTCGACGACTTCTTTATTTTCTCCTTCAAACATATGAGCACAGTAAAAAAGGTAATTAGGTTAATGTAGCTTAGATCTATTGAATAACAATGTACTGTCATGTTGTATTTGTTTTACGTTTGAGTGTGCTTGAATGCCCTTGACGGGAACCACTCACCAAGTGTTTCCTGAGATCCCTCTGCTGTCTCAAAAGCTCCCCTGCCTGCTTTTCAATTTGTACTTGACGCTTTTTCATTAGGTCATACTGCAGCTTTGTCTCTGATAGATGCTGAGCCTGGAAGGACACACTTTTAGCAGTTCCATAAAACAAAACAAAAACTATACTTTGGTTAGCCTATCACGTTCCATGAAGTTTGATACTTGATTGAACAGTTAATATTCTGAAATCAAGGGAAAATATACATTATCTCTTAAAAAGCTTGTTTATAGGTCATTATAGTAGTTACAATACAGGCACACTGTATTGCCTAGCCTCACCATTCCCCTCACAATATTTATATATATTTTTTTATAAGCCATTCAGCAACAAAAAAAAGGCAAATGGTACCATTAAGGTAATTACATACTACCTGGCTTCAAATGATATAAGCAATTGTGAAGGTTAATTGTGCTTGTGGAAAGCATTGAAAATTACTGTCTAAAATGCATGGCATTCAGGACAATTGGTTACTATGAGTATTAAAGTTACTGCAAAGTTAAAAATAAAACAGTAACCTTTAGGTGTCCTGAATATAATGAAGGGAACACTTAAAGAGAGCTTGAAAGTACAGTCTGGCTGAAGACAAATTGATGATTGAGCAAGCCAAGTGTCATAGGCTATGGAACAAAAAACACGAAGTTTGAGCTGTTTCATAATGATAGTGTGATTAAAACACTTTATCATACCTAAAAAAAAGTCCTGCAAATAGTTTTAGCTATCTCCACAAAAGAACATAATTGTCTCCCAGAAACAAACTTGCAGTGAAAGATCACACTATGCAGTCTGAAATATACTGTATCTTATCATTGCATTAGTTGACATGATTAAGCAGAATGATATCTAGTCAAACATGTATATGTATGCTATTAACCTACAGTGGCTCAATTTAGCATAATCTTAAACATAAGTAAAATAGATGGAGCATATTTACTGAAGCTATACATTGGGGAGAACAAGTATTTGATACACTGCAGATTTTGCAGGATTTCCTACTTACAAAGCATGTAGAGGTCTGTAATTTTTATCATAGGTACACTTCAACTGTGAGAGACGGAATCTAAAACAAAAATCCAGAAAATCACATTGTATGATTTTTAAGTAATTAATTTGCATTTTATTGCATGACATAAGTATTTGATCACCTACCAACCAGTAAGAATTCCGGCTCTCACAGACCTGTTAGTTTTTCTTTAAGAAGCCCTCCTGTTCACCACTCATTACCTGTATTAACTGCACCTGTTTGAACTCATTACCTGTATAAAAGACACCTGTCCACACACTCAATCAAACAGACTCCAACCTCTCCACAATGGCCAAGACCAGAGAGCTGTGTAAGGACATCAGGGATAAAATTGTAGACCTGCACAAGGCTGGGATGGGCTACAGGACAATAGGCAAGCAGCTTGGTGAGAAGGCAACAACTGGAAGAAAATGGAAGAAGTTCAAGATGACGGTCAATCACCCTCGGTCTGGGGCTCCATGCAAGATCTCACCTCGTGGGGCATCAATGATTATGAGGAAGGTGAGGGATCAGCCCAGAACTACACGGCAGGACCTAGTCAATGACCTGAAGAGAGCTGGGACCACAGTCTCAAAGAAAACCATTAGTAACACACTACGCCGTCACGGATTAAAATCCTGCAGCGCACGCAAGGTCCCCCTGCTCAAGCCAGCGCATGTCCAGGCCCGTCTGAAGTTTGCCAATGACCATCTGGATGATCCAGAGGAGGAATGGGAGAAGGTCATGTGGTCTGATGAGACAAAAATAGAGCTTTTTGGTCTAAACTCCACTCGCCATGTTTGGAGGAAGAAGAAGGATGAGTACAACCCCAAGAACACCATCCCAACCGTGAAGCATGGAGGTGGAAACATCATTCTTTGGGGATGCTTTTCTGCAAAGGGGACAGGACGACTGCACCGTATTGAGGGGAGGATGGATGGGGCCATGTATCGCGAGATATTGGCCAACAACCTCCTTCCCTCAGTAAGAGCATTGAAGATGGGTAGTGGCTGGGTCTTCCAGCATGACAACGACCCGAAACACACAGCCAGGGCAACTAAGGAGTGGCTCCGTAAGAAGCATCTCAAGGTCCTGGAGTGGCCTAGCCAGTCTCCAGACCTGAACCCAATAGAACATCTTTAGAGGGAGCTGAAAGTCCGTATTGCCCAGCAACAGCCCCGAAACCTGAAGGATCTGGAGAAGGTCTGTATGGAGGAGTGGGCCAAAATCCCTGCTGCAGTGTGTGCAAACCTGGTCAAGACCTACAGGAAACGTATGATCTCTGTAATTGCAAACAAAGGTTTCTGTACCAAATATTAAGTTCTGCTTTTCTGATGTATCAAATACTTATGTCATGCAATAAAATGCAAATTAATTACTTAAAAATCATACAATGTGATTTTCTGGATTTTTGTTTTAGATTCCGTCTCTCACAGTTGAAGTGTACCTATGATAAAAATTACAGACCTCTACATGCTTTGTAAGTAGGAAAACCTGCAAAATCGGCAGTGTATCAAATACTTGTTCTCCCCACTGTATGTGATATTCAGCTGCAGCCTATACTGTAGTTCAGAGGTTATTGCATCTCATCTCAATGAATGACTCTTTTGATTTGACCCCTGTAATTGTCAATCTTGTTATGTTCCTTTTTGACATGTACAGGAAGTGCTCAACAATATTATGAAAAGTTAATGAATCTATCTTCCACACATAATTCATTTCAAGCATGTTAAAAGGTTGCTTGCTATAATGCTAATGTAATCCTGCGGAAATTAGGAATTGATTTTGTACCGCCACTTGCAATTGATCCACAGTCTCTGATGAGGCCTCTACTAGATTAAGGGTTTTAATCATACAATGAATCACCTCTTTAATGTGTGTCAATATGTATCAATATACTGCACTTAATCTGTCAACACACTCTCTAGGACTAACTAATGTAGCTATTTTACTGTACACCTCTGTAGCCTACATTCACTGTTCAATGAAATGTCTGTTCTTATCTCTGTCACTTCAACAATATTGTGTCAGACCATGCTTTGAGGTTTGCTCTCTCAAACACATAGGTAATGATAACAGCAGATTCACCTTTTCATCAAGTTCCTTGGAGAGACATTCTGATTTTTCTGTCAATGACTTGACCCTGTCTTGACATCTTGCAATAGCAGCCTTGACTGAAAGAACATTGAAAAATAAAATACAAAAGTGACCTTCATGACAAACACAAGGAGTCACACTCTATCCCCCAATTCCTGCAAAAAGTCAATTGAAAACGAAAAGTTGGTTAATTTAGCTAACATTGCGTCAATAACATCTAGCTAGCTATTAGAAAAGGAAATTCTGGTATGCAGCTCACCCTCTTGAGATAATCGCGTTTTCTCCAATATTTGCTGTTCAGTTAGTAGAATTTCTTGAAACAGAGTATCCAAACTCATATCTTTATCGGAAAAATAGAATATCTAGCTATATTCACTTGTAAATTGTTTATTAAATATGACGTTTGCCAGGACAGCAGTAAAACATACAAGTTTGTTGAGATTCCAGTCGAATTCCCGCCAACAAATGTGCACGTGTTCTATAGCGCGCATGTATACCTATTCTAGAGTGCGCCAGCCTTTTTGATGGCATGAAACTTTTACCAGAAAACCTACTAATATCGTGTCAAATTGAAAATTGTCCTCACCCAAATTGATGTGTGTCTTAGCCCTACAGAAATATGTTGAACCTGGGGTAGCCTAGGGGGCTTTTCATTGTAGCCTATAGGCCTATCACCATGAATACATTCTGTAGGCCTAAACATACTGAGAAATGTCCCAGTGCAGCCATTCTCTCAAGATCGCTTTCATTCATCACAGAGCTGCTTCAATGAACTATTAGTTCTGCCATCCACAGTATTGTTTTGACGTTTGTAAGCACAGTCAGCAATCAATAGCTTTAATTCAGTGCCATTTGCTCCTTCAAGATTTGTCACATAGGCCAATAGAGGCTAATTCTTTACTTTAACCAATTTTCTCCTGAGCACTGCTGGAAAGAATGGTTTTGAGCCAGTGCCATGAAGCACATTAAAGTGTGAATGCCTGCTTCTTTATATGACCAAGACTATATCATTCTGACATTCATTTGCTAAATTAATAGTAAATATTGATTGAGGCTTTTCATAAATCCCTAGGCCTATTTATGTTCCTCCTTATGCATTCACAGAATTTCTATTGCTATTGTCCAGTAGAATTCCCCTACACTGTAAAAAAAAATATCCTGTTGTTTTTATGGTAACTTACTGCCAGCCAATTACCTGTAAGTTACTGTAAAAAAATGTATATTCTGTTAATGTATTCTGTTACCGTAAATTCCATAGAAACTTTGGTTGAACAGTTAAACCAACATTTATTGGGAATTTATGGTAACACACTGTGCTGTGGAAACCTGCTCGTTGTACTTTTTTTTTTTCTCAGTAAGTTACTATAAAAACAACATACTTTTTTTACAGAATCACCCACATCATTTTCTGGGCTACCTAATACAAGAAGATAGGCGTATGTGCACTTAGCTTGCTTCTGTGTTTGTTAAACCGTCATCGGGGGGCAGGTAGCTTAGTGGGTAAGAGCATTGTGCCAGTAACCGGAAGGTCGCTGGTTCTAATCCCCGAGCCGACTAGTAGAAAAATCTGTAGATGTGCCCTTAAGCAAGGCATTGAGCCCTAATTGCCAATGTAAGTCGCTCTGGATAAGTCACTTGCCTAAAATGTAAATATAAGCCTACTCTCAGACAAGCATTTGGTTTATTAAACTTTTTTCAGCAGATTACATGGTCCGTTAATAGTTTGGTGCCAATTCATGCCCAGTTTGGAGGAGCCAACTTTGCCTCACGGGTTTAGTTTCTCCCTATTTGTTATTTTGAGATTACATAAATATATAGTCTTTGTGTATGGGTGGTCCTCTGTAGCTCAGCTGGTAGAGCACGGCGCTTGTAACGCCAGGGTAGTTGGTTCGATCCCCGGGACCACCCATACACAAAAAAAAATGTATGCACGCATGACTGTGTCGCTTTGGATAAAAGCGTCTGCTAAATGGCATATTATTGTGTCATTTGAGTTAATAAGGCCATTTTGTTCAATGGTGATTCATTTATAAATGTCATTTCACAAATATAGGCCTAGGCTGAGAGGTTGGTGTTACCTCTCTGATGTTACCTCTCTGGAGTAGTGAGTTGGTATGACCTATGCCAGTCTTTTTCAGACTTTCAGGGGAAGAGGAATAGTTGGGCGCGTTCCCCTGCTCAGACGTTACATGCATCAACCAATGTTGCGTGCCACGTCATTGACTGTATCATCGACTGATAGATTGCTATAATATATGATGAGGTTAGCTGATACGTAAAATACCTATCCAGGCATTGTCAAATCTGGCAGGCGTCAGCAATGCCTGGTCAACAGTCAATTGGGTCTAATCATAGAAAAGCCCTTTAACATTGCTTCTGTATTTAGCCTAGTGAAGGACTGAAAACTAATCAATAGGGCATGTATTATATCTATGTGTTATTCTATGGTCAAAGTTAAAAGTGTAGGCCTAATATGGAAAAGTATGTCAAATGAACCTAATAGGCCTAATGAAATATGTTAAAATGTTAATAATCATAAACCACTCCGTTTTTATGATTTGTATAGCCTTCAGATTAATTCAGATAGTTTCATATTACATTAGCCACGTCTAGGCCTGTCGTGATTGCATTATTTATCCTATAATCAGATGCATGTTGAGGCTTTTTTAAACCAACAGATGGCGATATTCACCCATGTTCACCATTTTATACTCGATGTCAAGAGTGGATGGAATGACTGCACTGATGGCTCTACACACTCTCAGTTCTCCAAGTATGGTACTGTATGGTTTGCACTGCAGTGAGCAGCACACATCAGACAATTTTGGCTCCGTCTCCTTTTTCATTCCACGATCCATATGGGTGGCGAAAGCGCATCCTGAGCATAACAAACACTACGTCCGCATTAATACGCGACGATCTGATTAGATTTTTCAATATAAAAAAGGGAACAGTGACATGTTTTCATCGAATTGGTGGGAAAGCGCTGCACGTCAACACAGAGATTCAATCGATATTGTACTTGTAGGCTATAGCATATTATCTGTGCGCATGGGGTGGTCTCTCGCTAAAATTAGAGTGTGCGGTTTTGATCGGCCATAGCAGTTTTGGTTTTGACTAAGGTATTTGGGATAGTCCCATAACACTTTTTTAACCTCTACATGTTGTAGCCTACCCATTTAACTCTGTGATCCCAAGAATAATGGAATATTGTAAATTATAATGGGGTAGCCTAGTCCTAGGGAATGAATCAAGACACTAGGATATTTTGATTAAATTTAATGCAGAATCAACCATTGAAACTTTTGCAAATAGTGTCATACCCTATGTTTTCACAAATAAGATATTGCTCACATCGACACTGTATTCCAGAAATATAATATGTCTGAAAGTTTGAATTGATCTACGAAATCCACGTTGAAACACAGAAGTTGCACTGGCTTGCCGCTGGTGCCTGGTTGTGGTTACTGCACTATTGAGCAGTGGGCTACAGCATCATCGCGCGCTCAGACACACGCGGACATCCTACTAGCTGGAGTTCCGAGAGCACTCGGCCGTTCGTTTTGTCTCCTTGTGATCTCTTATCCTAGTCATTATTTAGTTTTTGCACGGAAAGGAAATCATTCTTTGGTTGATGGTATCGGTTGACTGTCGCAAAAGCGGAGTACTTTTGGGTCGGAATGTTTTATGCATGAAGTCAGCTGGATGTCTTCTGTAGCCTATGTCGGACCTCATCCCCCCGATATTTTCAATGGATTTGAATAGAGTGGAAATACCTTGTCAATAAAATCACGTTTTTTTTCTATACGTTCTATAAATTCCATTGTAACAAGGCATCATACGGATAGAAACGCAATGATCTTCGTCACTCTTTATGTCGTTCTGCCTCTTTTAGGTAAGTTTTAGTTTCTCAAGGCCTATTACTTATGACTATGACTAATATATACTGTAAATGCAGAGTATATACATTTTTAAATGGACAATAATAAGCAATCAGAGGGCAGCTGAGATAAATACATAGGAAACCTATAGTGATCGTTGTGGAGAGAGATGGGCCACCGTAATGCGGGCCATGCCCACTGACTAGTGAAAAATCAATTACGAGCTCATGTGGCTTAATCGAAGTGAACTGAGTTCTAATTCTGTAATACACACAACTAAATACAGTGGCATTTCATTATCCGTCTCTCATGCATAGCCTATATACCCTACCATAGCCTACATTGCAAAAGCAAAAGCATAACACGTTTTACGCGTTTCATATTTAATAACTTTACTTGTCCTCAGCTGATTTATTTAATATTGCACAAATGTATAGGGTATGCCATACGTTGATTGCTATGTCTGTGAGGAGTAGCCTATATGAGATGTTGTGTTGTTGTTATTGTCACGGAGTTGCGCACTAAAATACGCTCAGTACAACGTTAATATGTTAATCTCTAAAGCAGCTTTCATATGGCTTAATCTCTGAATATTTATTGTGACTAAATCCTGGTATAGCCTACAATATTTAACATTTAAACGACATAAACATGATTATTATTATTATTATTATTATTATTATTATTATTATTATTATTATTATTATTATTCTCCCCACACAGATGTTTTGTATGCCCAGGAGAATGTCCTTTCTGGTCCCAACCGCCTCGACTGTGTCAAGGCGAGTGAGCAGTGTATGAAGGAGCAAGGATGCAGCACCAAGTATCGGACAATGAGACAGTGCGTTGCTGGGGGGAAGGAGAGAAACTTTAGCATGGTGGCCGGACTGGAGGCGCAGGACGAATGTCGGAGTGCCATGGATGCACTCAAGCAGAGCCCCCTGTACAACTGCAGGTGTAAAAGGGGTATGAAGAAAGAGAAGAACTGCCTTCGCATCTATTGGGGAATCTACCAGACTTTGCAGGGTATGCACTTTGGTATCATTGCAGTTGGCTACAACATAGCAAGCACACATTGTCAGAAGTCAATCTGATGTTAATCAATGGTAAAAAAAAAACATTTCCCAGACCTGCTTTATGAGTAATGTATTAATGGACCATGTAAACTGCTAAAGCAATACAGTTTCAGGGAGAAAACACCACATTATTAGGTGCGTAACTTTCCCGCCCGTGCGTAATGGGAAAGGAGGGGGGTAATGTCCTTAAAAATATATCTTAGAATGAATCGAGTGTAAAGCCCGTTGGCATTCGTTATCTTCGAGTAGATCTTACACAAAAATTGTACTGCCTAATGCCAGTGACCAGTGGGGCATTAGGGGTTCTCAGTTGTGCAACTGACCAATATGCCTAATCAACCGTAGCCTAACGAGTAGTAGGGCGTCATGGAAATTGACTGACCTAGATACCCATCTCATGTGTATACGTATGTGAAGAGATGACAAGCCATGGTAGCTTACAAACATTTAGTGAAAACAATAACCTTTAAATAAAATATATCTATCTATATGTCTGTATGTCTGTCAGTCTGTCAGTCTGTCTGTCTATCTATCTAGCTTGTTGTCTTCAACATTTACATGCCTATTAACACTGCAACAGTATGTTAAAAATCACATTGTTTTTAAATATTCCTTTCAGGGAACGATTTCCTGGAAGACTCTCCTTATGAGACCATGAATAGCCGGCTGTCTGACATATTCCGACTGGCCCCCATTATTTCAGGTAAGGACATGGATTTATTTAGAGTTAACTATGGTGCAACTTATTTCAAAGTTCACGAACGGACACTTGGCTTCATTGTGAAAGTATACAGATGAAATGCTGGCTGTGCATGTTCTTAGTGCAATTGTGTTTCTAATTTTGTACAATCCTCACACTTTCCCTCTTTCGCCCCAATGAAATGCATGCCCATTGTTAGTGAACTTGCACGGGGAGCTATAGTTCTGAGTGTTCGCTGAGTTGGAAAAATTGAAAAATGGGTCAGGTTGGAGCATAGTTCATTGGGCTGTGTTTAAATCGTACAACGTCAACAATTCGATCTGAATTGTGATGGTCATATCAAATCGATCATGAATGCGGGAGAGGTATCACATAGGACACCCGTTACACGCGTTGGTGGAGTGAGTTTATGTTAAATTATGAGCCGCCTCTAGATGGCAATCTTTTCCCTTGTTCACGATCGCACAGGTGCTATCCATGGAAGCTATAGTGGCCTTTCTGACTTTACCTTGGTCTTAATATGTCTTCGTTGTGAGAAACTCCAATTCAGTGCTCTTGAGGTGGCGTATTGTGTGGCAGGTGATGGAGAATAAGAGAGCTTGATATGATTTGCAATGGGATTGTGAATATGAAGGGGAATTTAAGTAATCTTTTCATACATTTCCTGCCCTAATTTAAATGGCCAAGACTGTAGCACTGAGCAAAAGTATTGTTCTCGCCTGCAAAAGGAATCACCTGTTATTATGTCCCTTGTGGACATACTTTTGTCAATAATATAGTAGGCCCACAAAAGTATGTGGACACCTGCTCGTTGAACATCTCATTACAAAATCATGGGCATTAATATGGAGTTGGTCCCCCCTTTGCTGCTATAACAGCCTCCACTCTTCTGGGAAGGCTTTCCACTATATGTTGGAACGTTGCTGCGGGGACTTGCTTCCATTCAGCCACAAGAGCATTAGTGAGGTCGGGCACTGATGTTGGGCGATTAAGCCTGGCTCGCAGTCGGCGTTCCAATTCATCCCAAAGGTGTTCGATGGGGTTGAGGTCCGGGCTCTGTGCAGCCAGTCAAGTTCTTCCACATCGATGTTGACACATCATTTCTGTATGGACCTCGCTTTGTGCACGGGGGCATTGTCATGCTGAAACAGGAAAGGGCCTTCCCCAACTGTTGCCACAAAGTTGGAAGCAAAGAATCGTCTAGAATGTAATTGTATGCTGTAGCGTTAAGATTTCCCTTCACTGGAACTAAGGGTCCTAGCCCAAACCATGAAAAACAGCCCCAGACCATTATTCCTCCTCCACCAAACTTTACAGTGGGCACTATGCATTCAGGCAGGTAGCGTTCTCCTGGCATCCACCAAACCCAGATTAGTCCGTCAGACTGCCAGATGGTGAAGTGTGATTCATCACTCCAGAGAACGCATCTCCACTGCTCCAGAGTCCAATGGCGGTGAGATTTACACCACTCCAGCCGACGCTTGGCATTGTGCATGGTGATCTTAGGCTTGTGTGCGGGTGCTCGGCCATGGAAACCCATTTCATGAAGCTCCCAATGCACAGTTATTGTGCTGACGTTGCTTCCAGAGGCAGTTTGGAACTCGGTAGTGAGTGTTGCAACCGAGGACAGACGATTGTTACGCGCTTCAGTACTCGGTGGTCCCGTTCTGTGAGCTTGTGTGGCCTACCACTTCGCGGCTTAGCCGTTGTTGCTCCTAGACATTTCCACTTCACAAAAACAGCACATAAAGTTGACCGGGGCAGCTCTAGCAGGGCAGAAATTGGAAGAACTTACTTGTTACAAAGGTGGCATCCTATGACGGTGCCACGTTGAAAGTCACTGAGCTCTTCAGTACGGGCCATTCTACTGCCAATGTTGCCCATGGAGATTGCATGGCTGTGTGCTCGATTTTATACACCTGTCAGCAATGGGTGTGGCTGAAATAGCCAAATCCACTATTGGCCATGAAGTGTACATGTATATAACCTGGAAGCATAGACAATTATGGTTATTCCTTTAGTGAATTATTTTTTGTATATTGATCGCTAAATGGACTAAATCAAGGGGCAATTTTGGTAAGTCAACAATGGAGATAGAGAGACATAAACTGCAGCAACATGATGTGTCCTTGAGCAAACCAAGAGAGACCCAAGTAACGTTTCTAGGACAATGACTCTAATTTCAGAAAAGTGGAAATGACACATTAGTCATTATAGATGCCTGTCAGAATACAGCCAAACATCTAAGCAAAATGAAATGTCTAGCTTCTTCGGAGCATAGTTCATATCAAGGCAAATAACAGCCCCAGACATTTTCCCCTCTGAGCTACCAGAACAGAAACATTTATAGGAAAGCACTCAGCATCTGAAGGTGCTCCTTATTCCCCTTTGAAAAGCTATTTATGTTGATTGAGGGTTGCACATTTATCTCTTAGCTACGGGTCCCACAGATCATCCATCCTTGCTCATCATGGGGGATTTAAGGGCCAGGCAGGGTGAGAGGGAGACCCTATGGGTGAGATGGGTGACAGGACGGGTGTCAGGGAGGTTTAGGTCAACAGTGCCTCCCACAGGCCCTACTTCCAGGCAGCCCTATAAAATGGCTGTCTCCGTAAGGCTGAGAGGACTCATAGATCATCTGACTGATTCATAGTGGGGAACAAAGGGAGGCATTGTGAGATGTAATTAATCTGTAATAGGCCACTGCTTTGGCCCTGAGCCTCATAATCTCCAGTGACACTGGTCATTCTCCTCAGCACCCTCCTGATTATAATGAGGTTTATTCCTGATCTTTCCTACACACTGACCCCCAGGTCCCAATGTCCCCATTCCCACCTCCACTCTGGATACTGTAGGCCTCTGATGGACTGAACCAGACATAAAGCTGGAACAATAACAGTGAAGCTTATAGGGTACACAGCTGCCTTAAAGCACACTGGCTGTCCTTTATTAAGTCACATGAGAATAGAATGGAGTAGTATTAAAACAGCAGCTCAAATGTGTGAGGACGATGTGGAAAGCCCTGAGCGTGATTGCATGGACACACACACACCTGCGCACACACATACACACACACACATGCTTGCGCACAGTGTACTGACAGCCACACACGCCCTATCAATGATTTTTTATGGAAGAGGCAAGCAGGCAGGAGCCATTCGGGGCAGTCCACAGCTCAGGAATAAGGCTCTCTTCCATAATGTCTGGGACAAAGACACGTACTGCACACAAATACACACACACACACACACACACACACACACACACACACACACACACACACACACACACACACACACACACACACATACAGTTGAAGTCGGAAGTTTACATACACTAAGGTTGGAGTCATTAAAACTTGTTTTTCAACCACTCCACAAATTTCTTGTTAACAAACTATAGTTTTGGTAAGTCGGTTAGGACATCTACTTTGTGCATGACACAAGTAATATTTCCAACAAGTGTTTACAGACAGATTATTTCACTTATAATTCACTGTATCACAATTTCAGTGGGTCAGAAGTTTACATGCACTAAGTTGACTGTGCCTTTAAACAGCTTGGAAAATTCCAGAAAATGATGTCATGTCTTTAGAAGCTTCTGATAGGCTAATTGACATCATTTGAGTCAATTGGAGGTGTACCTGTGGATGTATTTCAAGGCCTACCTTCAAACTCAGTGCCTCTTTGCTCGACATCATGGGAAAATCAAAAGAAATCAGCCAAGACCTCAGAAAAAAAATTGTAGACCTCCACAATTCTGGTTCATCCTTGGGTGCAATTTCCAAATACCTGAAGGTACCACGTTCATCTGTACAAACAATAGTACGCAAGTATAAACACCATGGGACCACGCAGCCGTCATTACGCTCAGGAAGGAGACTTGTTCTGTCTCCTAGAGATGAACGTACTTTGGTGCGAAAAGTGCAAATCAATCCCAGAACAACAGCAAAGGACCTTGTGAAGATGCTGGAGGAAACGAGTACAAAAGTATCTATATCCACAGTAAAACGAGTCCTATATCGACATAACCTGAAAGGCCGCTCAGCAAGGAAGAAGCCACTGCTCCAAAACTGCCATAAAAAAGCCAGACTACGGTTTGCAACTGCACATGGGGACAAAGATTGTGCTTTTTGGAGAATGTCCTCTGGTCTGATGAAACAAAAATAGAACTGTTTGCCCATAATGACCATCGTTATGTTTGGAGGAAAAACGGGGTGACTTGCAAGCCGAAGAACACCATCCCAACCGTGAAGCACAGGGGTGGCAGCATCATGCTGTGGGGGTGCTTTGCTGTAGGAGGGACTGGTGCACTTCACAAAATAGATGGCATCATGAGGAAGGAAAATTATGTGGATAGATTGAAGCAACATCTCAAGACATCAGTCAGGAAGTTAAAGCTTGGTCGCAAATGGGTCTTCCAAATGGACAATGACCCCAAGCATACTTCCAAAGTTGTGCCAAAATGGCTTAAGGACAACAAAGTCAAGGTATTGGAGTGGCCATCACAAAGCCCTGACCTCAATCCTATAGAACATTTGTGAGCAGAACTGAAAAAACGTGTGCGAGCAAGGAGGCCTTCAAACCTGACTCAGTTACACAAGCTCTGTCAGGAGGAATGGGCCAAAATTCACCCAACTTATTGTGGGAACCTTGTGGAAGTCTACCCGAGGCGTTTGATCCAAGTTAAACAATTTAAAGGCAATGCTACCAAATACTAATTGATTGTATGTAAACTTCTGACCCACTGGGAATGTGATGAAAGCAATAAAAGCTGAAATAAATCATTCTCTCTACTATTATTCTGACATTTCACGTTCTTAAAATAAAGTGGTGATCCTAATTTACCTAAAACAGGGAATATTTACTAGGATTAAATGTCAGGAATTGTGAAAAACTGAGTTTAAATGTATTTGGCTAAGGTGTATGTATACTTCCGACTTCAACTGTATATACTGAGTGTACAAAACATGACATAGACTGACCAGGTGAATCCAGGTGAAAGCTGTGATCCCTTATTGATTTCACTAGTTAAATCCACTTCAATCAATGTAGATGAAGGGGAGGAGACAGGTTGTGTATGTGTGCCATTCAGAGGGTGAATGGACAAAACAAAAGATTTAAGAGATTTTGAACGGGGTATGGTAGTAGGTGCCAGGTGCACCTACTACCAAGTTAATTAAATTATTTTCAAATATTTTCTCCAGGCAGTCAGGGTGAGTCACTTCCCACTGGGCAAAAATTGGTTGAATCAATGTTGTTTCCACGTCATTTCAACCAAAGATTTATATGTGAAGACTCTGAATTAACGTGGAAAACTGATTGGATTTCCAAAAAGTTTTCAACGTAAGGGAATTTCTTTTTTCATCCAACCTTTAAACTTAATCCAATGACATGGTGACATCTTTTTTTGATTTCATGTTGAATTCACGTAAATTGACATCTCAACCAAATGTAAATCAAAACTAAACATTGAAATGACGTCTGTTCCCAGTAAGTCAGTCTCATAATGTGGTGGAAGTTGCCACATGAGAAACTTCATTTGAAGAACAGAACCCAATCTCATTTTGATTTGACTTCGATTTTCAATTTCAGTCACATTGACAAAAATACTTTAATAACATCTTGAAACACAAATGAATTAAATCAGCAGATCGCGAATTGGGCCTTCTTTTATGCAACACTCATTTATCACATCAGTGTCCACAAGATGCTTTGAGGCTGTAGCTGAGTTATGTGTTTCTTCTTCTTCTTCTTCTTCTTCTTCTTCTTCTTCTTCTTCTTCTTTCTTCTTCTTCTTCTTCTTTTAATACAAGCGGTGCAGCTTGTTTTTTTCCCCTCCATTTCCTTACAGAAACCCTAAGTCTCTCTCAGGGAGAACTACCTGTATTGATGTCTGTGTTTCCACTCGATTAAATGGCTCATTAAATGCTTCTGGGCTTCCGGTGTCTGCAGAGCTCATTGCTTCTTATTAGCAAGAAGTGCCATGCTGTTGTCTGTGCGCCAGGCTAGGTTATTGGTGAAACATACTTAATTTGGAGTGGTTCCTGGGTCAAGGGTCACAAAAGCCACAACTGCTGTCATAGGACAGACATGGTAGGTCATTTCAATCAAGGGAAATGGTTTACTCACACAGAGAGGTGGAATGCTCATGGATGAAGTACCATAACATTGAATTTGTTTTGTACATTACTTTGTGTGTATGTTGGCATGTTTGCATGTGTGTATGGGTGTATGTGTGTACGTGTGTACGTGTGTACGTGTGTATGGGTGTATGTGTGTATGTGTGTGTATGGGTGTATGCCTGTACGTGTGTATGTGTGTATGGGTGTATGTGTGTAGGTGTGTATGTGTGTATGGGTGTATGTGTGTACGTGTGTACGTGTGTATGTGTGTACGTGTGTATGCGTGAGCGAAAAAGCGAACAAGGAAGAGCATTTCATGAAATGGTTCCTTTTACACCCACCAGTTTGCCATCTTGTAATGCACTGATCCATAGAGAAGGCAGTGAGAACCCATTTCTCCCAGATTCAAGTGGACTTGCATTACTCCCAGGCCATTTGCCCCTGCCCAAGAGGCAAGCAGTGGAGTAAATGGATGAATACACAGCACAGTTTCATATGAACGTATTCAGGAACACTCACTGGTCTGGAGCCTTTCATACTGACCAATGTGCATACTTTTATTTTCCTCGATCTTAAGAACTAGAATAACTAAAGGTTTGTTTGCTGTATGTGTGGCGTAACATTGGAGGTTGACTCATGAAAGTGTACACTCATTGGAGGTTGACTCGTGAAAGTGTACACTCATTGGAGGTTGACTCATGAAAGTGTACACTCATTGGAGGTTGACTCATGAAAGTGTACTCATTGGAGGTTGACTCGTGAAAGTGTACACTCATTGGAGGTTGACTCATGAAAGTGTACTCATTGGAGGTTGACTCGTGAAAGTGTACACTCATTGGAGGTTGACTCGTGAAAGTGTACACTCATTGGAGGTTGACTCGTGAAAGTGGACTGTAGCTTTAAACTGAAGAAAACTAAAATAAGTTATTAAATGGTCTGGCTTATCGCCACGGAAATATAGCTACGGTACAATCACTCTGTTTGTAGATAAAGCCCCTTTAAATGTCAGACTATTGTCATTTAATGTTCAGTGCGCCAATGAGAAAAATGAAACCGAGGGAAAAATGTGACACAAAATGGAATAGTGAGTCTGGTGTGCAGGAGGGGCTGGCTGGACTGAAATTGCCTAAATGATGAGGTAGCGGTGAAGAAAGGATAAGGACATCAACAAATCTGTGAAGTACTACTATGAATAAAGATTAGTTTCTATATCACTCCATTATTTTCTGAGACCTGTAGATGACCTTTCCCTGTTAAGTTTTGTGGTTTGAGCTGATGCTGTATCAGGATGATGATTATGAGGTTAGCGCATAAACCCACAACTTGGCATTTAAATTATTTTAATTTAAGGGTGGCTGTATTTGGGATAAAATCAGATTCTGACATTGTCTCCTAATTTCCTTGTGTCCTTACGTTTATTTAGTTCTCCTTCCTCTTTCAATTTTTTCCCCTCCGGCATAAATCGTTAGAAACTATGCTTTGGAAAATACTAAAAGTATAATTTGCTGCTCAGAAGCAGTATTTTGTCTCATTCTGTCAAACTGGAGCCAATCCTGTGCTCTCTCTCTCTCTCTCTCTCTCTGAAGTCCTCGACCTTGAGCTGCGTATGTGTGAAAACATCAGTAGTAGTCCCAACCTTGCAGACAGACCACACAACACCTTAAATCCCTGTACTGACACGATGCTGAGAGCCTGTCAACACAGCTCACTGCTGTTGGAATGCCACTCTAATAATGAACTCAGAGCCCAGCAGTGTATGAGAACAGACTGCCGCTAGGGGTTCTTATAGAGTGAGAGGAGGGAGAGCCCACTGGGTACACACTGGTTAAATCAACGTTGTTTCCACATAATTTCAATAAATAAATTAAAACTAAGTTGGAATAGACGTATAATTGACGTCTGTGCCCAGTGGGAGGAATAGGAAAGAGAACAGCATTTGTTGGTTGGACCTGGGAGTACCTCTCCTCTTAATGTTGTGGTTGGACCCAGGAGTACCTCTCCTCTTAATGTTGTGGTTGGACCCGGGAGTACCTCTCCTCTTAAATAATAATAATATGCCATTTAGCAGACGCTTTTATCCAAAGCGACTTACAGTCATGCGTGCATACATTTTTGTGTATGGGTGGTCCCGGGGATCAAACCCACTACCTTGGCGTTACAAGCGCCGTGCTCTACCAGCTGAGCTACAGAGGACTCTTAATGTTGTGGTTGGACCCAGGAGTACCTCTCCTCTTAATGTTGTGGTTGGACCCGGGAGTACCTCTCCTCTTAATGTTGTGGTTGGACCCGGGAGTACCTCTCCTCTTAATGTTGTGGTTGGACCCGGGAGTACCTCTCCTCTTAATGTTGTGGTTGGACCCGGGAGTACCTCTCCTCTTAATGTTGTGGTTGGACCCGGGAGTAGCTCTGCATTTAATAGTGTGTTGGTAGAAGTATTTTGACAGTTCCAACCATAGATTCCAACAACCAACCAAAACCTCTCTCAATGGTATTGCTTTGGTGTTTGACTCTCTGTACTTTCCCCAACTTAAAATGTTTGTGTGAGATAAAGAGAATTGAAAAGGAGATGTGTTTGAAAACCATCTGCAGCGTTTCCATATCGATATTCCCTGTGCCACCTGACAAACAAATGTCATTAAAATGGCTACTTTGATAAAGCAGCTCCCTTTGCCCCTGTCTGGTTGTTTGTGTCAGGATGTGTCAATCACAGGCCAAGCCCGGGCCTTTGAAGTCTGAGTACAGTGATATCTGTCAGAGTTGTGGCCTCAGCCTCCTCAGTGAGCATTGACTGAGAAAGCAGTTCTATGTTAACGTCCCCCTACTCCCTCCTTCCTACTTTACAAGGTTATTTTGTTCCACTAAAGACTTCCAAATCCTCCTAGAGTGTGTGCTGTCGAAGGGAGACATCGCATCTGAAAGCTAATCAATAGCCAGCCATGTTAAAATAGAAACTTGAGGCTGTGTATACAAGAAACTATTGATTTGTCTTTTCGCTCTAGCTCTTCTGTTGGACTGGATCAAAGGATAATCCCTCTGTTGCAGGGTGCAGGTATACAGTTCCACAATGTACATCATTCTGGAGGAGTGGGGAATCTCCACTGGGTTGTCTTGACTCCTCCATTCTTATTGGCCATATTAGAAAATGTAGAGCAGGGATCATCAGCTAGATTCAGCCGCGGGCCAATTGTTTTTTTGGGGGTTTTTTTGCTAAGAAAACTTGGGGGGCCAAATGAAACCACCCGCGGGCCACCAGTTGGTGAACCCTGATGTAGAGATTGATTATTATATATATATATATATTTAACTTTTTTGCCATTTAGCAGATGCTCTTATCCAGTATGACTTATAGTTAGCTAGGTGAGACAACCACATCTCAGTTACAGTAAAAAAAAAAAAGAGTAGCTATCAGCAAAGCCAGTGCTAGTAGGACAAAGTCAAGTTCAAGTGTTAGTTCACGAAAAGCAAGGGTGTTTCAAGATTAGATCCCAATGAAGGTTTTTAATATGTTTTTTATACCACAGCTCCGCATAGCTTCCTGAATGTCTGTTGTTGTCTGTCTGTCTGACTTTCATCCAAAAGTCTATAGCTGTCCCTCCAAGTCACACGGAGGATTTAGCCACAGGTCGTAGGGGCTTTAGCTGCTAAATGCGCATACCGTTCCAGACATTACTCTCACAGCTGCAGCCTAATGGCAGAATAATGCCAACAGCAGCATCGGGTTCCAGCCTTGTCCCTGCGTCTAGCTCTATGTGGCCAAAAAATAATTGAGTTAAAGGTGACCAGAATGGAGTCCTGAGAGTTTTCTGATTGGATATAAAGTGGGAGAGTGATTCATCATAGTTAATCGACGCTCCTGACAGCTCGAATCACCAGGGGCGTCACATGTGCCAGCTACCTCTAATGTTTTTCTGCTCAGATGCAAACTTGCATAATTACCCATACAGCAAACAGTGAGGTGTCAGTCTAAAGTCGGATAAATGTTGTGAGTAACCACGTTTGATCACTGGCATCAGAAACCCCCCCCCAGTTAGTGTTGCTTTGGTTGGGATTCAATTGATTATTATGCAAAAGCATACATACTGCCAGACTCAGAGACTCAGTCCTAATCCCTCAAATGAAGTGAGAGAATATAGATGTTGATCCCTTTTTAAGGCTGCAGCTGTTTTGTTTTCCAGCCGAGAGGGAGGTAGTGGTCTGTTTTTGTGTGTCTGTGACTCTTCTAATCATGGCTGGTAATGCTAGTAGTACTCTGATTGTACAAGACGTTTGTGCTGCAACTCTTGTCTCGAGACAAGTGTGACATGCACACGCAGTTTCAAGCCTGCAATATCCACAGTCGTAATACGGATGAAGCCTGACCTGGAATGTGAGGCTAACTGAAGCTGGCTAGCTTTAGAAAACCTTGAGTAGATCTAGCGAGCGTCGTAGTATACCACTATTGTAACGATCCCGGCAGTCTGAGTCGGGTCCTGTCTGTGGACTAGTTTTTCTGCTCGTGATCTCCAGTTTCCCGAGGGTTCTGGAACGCTCCGGGGAGCTCTCTTGATTTCCGCACCTGCATCCCATCAGCAATCTGCACACCTGGTCCTGATCATCACCCTTCTTAGGCTCTGGCCTAACATCCATTCCCTGCCGGATCGTTAGCCATGAACATCACTCGTCCGGAACCTTCATCCAACCTCTGCCTGGTGGTCGGCGGCTGCCGAGCCATGATTGGATCAACCACTGCACCCCCAACAACTAACCAACGCCGCCCGCTCTGTTCCCTGGATTATTCAGCATCACTCTTGAATTTGTAAATAAACACTCACCTTCGTTTCAACTTACCTTGTCCTGGTCTGCTTCTGGGTTCTGGCTTTGTAACTCGTGACAGAACGATCCGGCCAGTAATGAACCCAGCGGACCTGGACTCTGTTCGCCATGCCATTTCCCATCAGGAGAAGATGTTGGGACAACATAGCACGGCACTACAGGAGATAGCGTTGTCAGTTCGGAACCTTTCTACCGGTCTGACGGAGGTCCAGAACCAGCGCAAGTTTCCGGTGGAGGATCCACTACCGGTTTCACCCATCTCGCCTGCCGCGTCTGGAGCTGTGTCCTTCCGTGAGCCCAAGGTTCCGACGCCGGATAAATATGAGGGGGAGCTGGGAAGATGCCGTTCTTTCCTTATGCAGTGTGGGTTAGTGTTCGATCTACAGCCCTACTCTTATGCCACAGACAAGGCTAGGATAGCCTTTGTGATTGAGTTGCTGCGTGGTCGAGCGCTGGAGTGGGCTTCAGCCGTTTGGGAACGACAAGACCCCTGCATGGCTTCATACCAGGGGTTCACGGCCGAGATGAGGAAGCTCTTCGACCATTCCGTCCGAGGGAGGGACGCAGCTAGGCGCCTGTTTTCGCTTCACCAAGGAACTCGCAGCGTGGCCGACTTCGTGATCGAGTTCAAGACGTTGGCTGTGGAGAGTGGGTGGAATGAGGAGTCTCTGCAAGCGGCCTTTTACCAGGGTCTGTCGGAGCAGCTCAAGGATGAGTTGATCTCCTATCCGGAGCCTAGTGACCTGGACAGCTTGGTAGCCTTGTCTATTCGGGTGGATAATCGAGTCCGAGAGCGAAGGAGGGAGAAGCAATGGGGGTCCGTCCAATCGATCAGCTTCTCAGTTCCCAGTCGGGTCGGGTGGTGGACCAGAACACGGCGATCATTCTCCACCACAAAGGATTAGTGGAGAGGTCCTCTCTCCCGATTCTGAACCCATGCAAGTGGGGCGGCACGGGTTAACCAAGGAGGAGCGTCAACATAGACGTAAGACCAACTGCTGCCTCTACTGTGGTAGCTCGGGACATTACATCTCCACTTGTTCCCGGCGGTCGTCAAACTGCCCGGCTCGCTAAAGTTGGGAGGACCTTTAGCGAGCCAGTTTCAACCTCTCAGTACCTCTGTCAGACCCCGTTTCCCGGCTACCCTTGTGAACAGGAATCAGAGCTTAGCGATTAACGCTTTATCGATTCAGGTGCCGATGGAAGCTTTCTTGATGCCGAGTTGGTGGAACAGCTGGGGCTTTCAAGGAGCAATTGCCGGAAGCCATTGAAGCGACCACTCTGAACGGCAGTAGTCTGGCACGTATCACGATGAGGACTGAACCGGTTAAGATGCTGTTGTCGGGGAATCATTCGGAGATGATTTCATTCTTCATTCTGCCGTCTTCCCATGTTCCTCTGGTCCTTGGATACCCCTGGCTGAAGGAACACAATCCCACGTTCGATTGGGTGACGGGCAAGGTAACGAGTTGGAGCCTTGATTGTCATGCTAACTGTCTCAAGACTGCCTGTCCCCATTCGGTTCCCAGTCAGGTGATTGAGGCTAAACCCCCCAGATTTGTCCCTGGTTCCCGAGACATATCACGATTTGGGGGAAGTGTTCAGTAAGCAGAAGGCTCTGTCACTCCCTCCCCACCGACCATATGATTGTGCCATCAACCTGTTCCCTGGAGCTGTCTACCCCAAGGGAAGGTTATACAGTATCTCCCGACCTGAACGTGAGGCTTTGGAGACCTACATCAAGGAGTCCCTAGCTGCTGGTCTCGTTCGTCCCTCGTCATCACCCCTGGGGGCAGGATTCTTCTTTGTGGGTAAGAAGGATGGCTCTCTTCGACCGTGTATTGATTATCGGGGGTTGAATGACATCACGGTCAAGAACAAGTATCCCCTGCCCTTGATGAGTTCTGCCTTCGACTCCTTACAGGGGGCTACGGTGTTCACCAAGCTAGACCTACGCAATGCGTATCACATGGTCCGGATCAGAGAGGGAGACGAGTGGTTGACGGGTTTCAATACACCGATGGGTCACTTGAGTATCAGGTGATGCCGTTTGGACTGACCAATGCTCCAGCGGTATTCCAGAGTATGGTGAACGACGTCCTGAGAGATATGATCGGTCTCTTTGTGTTTGTTTACCTGGATGACATTCTGATCTTCTCGAAGGAACCTTCCGACCACGTCCAGCATGTCCGGCAGGTTCTGCAGCGATTGTTGGAGAATCGCCTGTTCGTGAAGGCCGAGAAGTGCGAGTTTCACGCCCACACGACATCCTTTCTCGGGTACATCATCTCCAGGGGAGAGATTAGGATGGACCAGGAGAAGGTTAGAGCGGTTCTGGAATGGGCCCAGCCCGGTACGAGATTGCAGCTCCAGAGATTTTTGGGGTTTGCGAATTTCTACCGCAGATTCATCCGGGATTACAGCCGTGTGGCCGCTCCGTTAACGGCCTTGACTTCCAGTATCAGGAGCTTCAAGTGGAATCCGGAGGCGGATCGAGCGTTTCTGGATTTGAAGAGGCGATTCACCAACGCACCGATTCTCTCTCAACCGGACACGGCCCGTCAGTTCGTCGTTGAAGTGGACGCGTCTGATGTGGAGTTGGCGCCATCCTGTCGCAGCGATGCTCCACGGACAGTAAACTCCATCCCTGCGCCTACTACTCTCGTCGCCTTTCGCCTGCGGAGAGGAATTACGATGTGGGTAACCGGGAGCTTCTCGCGGTGAAACTTGCCTTGGAGGAGTGGCGTCACTGGTTGGAGGGGGCGGAGCAGCCGTTTATTGTCTGGACTGACCACAAGAATCTTGCTTACGTGCAATCGGCTAGACGTCTCAACTCCCGTCAGGCCAGGTGGTCGTTGTTTTTCGGACGATTCAATTTTTCCCTGACGTTCCGACCTGGATCTAAGAACGGCAAGGCGGACGCCTTGTCTCGGATGTTCTCCAAGACGGAGGAGAGTGGGTCCAAGACCGAGACAATTCTCCCCCGGAACTGCGTCGTGGGAGCTGTTAGGTGGAAGATTGAGGAGGAGGTGATGGCGGCTCTTCGGACGCAGCCCGGTCCCGGTAACGGTCCACCCGGTCGGTTGTTTGTGCCTGAGTCGGTTCGTCCCTGCGGTCCTCAAATGGTTCCACGCCAGCAAGATGGCTTGTCACCCTGGCGTGGCTCGGACGATGGCGTTTCTTCGCAGACGTTTTTGGTGGCCTGCCATGGCCGAGGATACTCGGGGTTATGTTGCTGCCTGTCCAGTGTGTGCGCAGAATAAGAGTACCAATCGGCCCAGCTCTGGACTACTTCACCCCCTTCCTATTCCCCGGCGACCATGGTCGCATCTGGCCCTGGACTTTGTCACTGGGTTGCCCGCTTCTGAGGGGAACACGGTCGTTCTGACTATCGTGGACAGATTCAGCAAGTTCGCCCACTTTGTGCCAATTGCCAAGCTTCCCTCTGCCTCGGAGACGTCCGAGATCCTGGTTAGGGAGGTTTTCAGGGTCCACGGGTTGCCCAGTGATATCGTTTCCGACCGTGGCCCTCAGTTTACCTCTGCTGTCTGGAAGTCCTTCTGTTTGGCCATTGGAGCTACAGTCAGTCTCACATCTGGTTTTCACCCCCAATCTAATGGTCAGGCGGAGAGAGCCAACCAGAAGATGGAATCCACGCTACGCTGCCTGGCCTCTTCCAACCCCACCTCCTGGGTCTCTCAGTTGCCTTGGGTTGAGTATGCCCACAATACTCTCCCCTACATCTGCCACTGGGATGTCTCCCTTCCAGTGCCTGTATGGCTACCAACCTCCCTTGTTCCCTTCTCAGGAGAAGGAGCTCTCAGTGCCTTCTGTTCAGGCCCATATTCGTCGTTGCCACCGGACCTGGCATCGGGCCAGAAAGGCACTCCTTAGAGTTTCGGACCGGTATCAGCTCCAGGCGAATCGTCGCCGGATCCCCGCTCCCACCTACACCATCGGAGATAGGGTCTGGTTGGCCACACGGGATCTTCCTCTACGGACTGAGTCTAGGAAGTTGTTACCGAAGTTCATTGGTCCGTTTGTGGTGGAGAAGGTGATCAATCCGGTGGCAGTTCGACTCAAACTCCCGAGGACGCTCAGAGTCCATCCCACCTTTCATGTCTCCTGCCTCAAGCCTGTTTTCCTCAGTCCTCTGTTGCCTCCTCCGCCTCCTCCTCCTCCTCCTCGGATGATCGGAGGTGGTCCTGCCTACACGGTGCGACGCATCATGGATTCCAGACGGCGGGGCCGGGGTTTCCAGTATCTCGTGGACTGGGAGGGGTATGGTCCTGAAGAGAGGAGTTGGATTCCGCGGCGACAGATCCTAGATGCTGACCTCATCCGTGACTTCTACCGCCTCCATCCTGGCGCTCCGGGGAGTCCGCCCGGTGGCGTTCGTCGGAGGGGGGGTACTGTAACGATCCCGGCAGTCTGAGTCGGGTCCTGTCTGTGGACTAGTTTTTCTGCTCGTGATCTCCAGTTTCCCGAGGGTTCTGGAACGCTCCGGGGAGCTCTCTTGATTTCCGCACCTGCATCCCATCAGCAATCTGCACACCTGGTCCTGATCATCACCCTTCTTAGGCTCTGGCCTAACATCCATTCCCTGCCGGATCGTTAGCCATGAACATCACTCGTCCGGAACCTTCATCCAACCTCTGCCTGGTGGTCGGCGGCTGCCGAGCCATGATTGGATCAACCACTGCACCCCCAACAACTAACCAACGCCGCCCGCTCTGTTCCCTGGATTATTCAGCATCACTCTTGAATTTGTAAATAAACACTCACCTTCGTTTCAACTTACCTTGTCCTGGTCTGCTTCTGGGTTCTGGCTTTGTAACTCGTGACAACTATGGTCTTTGATTTGCCACCAGCTACCATATATGAACAACTTAAGAGTGGGATATGAGTGGGAGTATTGTGAGTGGGTATTGTTGTGTTCAAAGTATGGAAAGAAAATGCAAAAATGCTTCATATACCTGTCTAGTCGCCATAGAGCTGTATCTCATGTTGTGTAATATACACTGAGTATACAAAACATTAAGAACACATGTTTGGTATACTCAGTGTAATTAGCCCAGTACCCTGGGCATGGCATCTTTCCCCCAGTTCTTTGTTTTTGGTGCTACCAGCTTAACCAGAAACTGTCTGTTGTCAACCAGCTGTCTCTAAGAACTATACTCCCTCAGCAAAATGCTGCCCATCGCAAGACCTCCCCTCTTCTCCTTTGTACTGTCCCAAACCTTCCACTGACAAGACCTCCCCTCTTCTCCTTTGTACGATGCCAAACCTTCCACTAACAAGACCTCAGCAAGCTGTATTCCTCTTGAACACCTTTCCCTTTCCCCGCCTGGTGACTCTCCTGCCTCTGACCTGTCCCCTTTACCCTCTGAGTGTGGCCTGTCCCCTGGTCCACTGCACTGTGAGCTCTGTTCACCCTGTGGTCCTGAATGAAGCACATCTCTTGCAGAGGAAGGGGTCAGCAGTGACCCCTGGAGCGGCCCTGTCACAGTGCCCACAGGGAGGGGGCCCCAAGGCAGGGGCCGAGCAGTGGAGGACCCCAGTAGAAACAGGAGAGCTCATCCCAATTGGGCAATTCTGGGTAATTAACAGTATGCACGGCAGGACGTGGGTGTGTAAAGGTGTGTGCGCATGTGCATGCGTGCGTGCGTGCGTGCGTGCGTGTGTGTGTGTGAGAGAGAGAGCGAGACGGAGATATAAATAAAGATGGGTGGATGGGGGTTAAGAAGGTTTTTCAGGAGTTGATGAGAACCAGTATTATATTACATGGGTTATGTTGATGAGAACCAGTATTATATTACATGGGTTATGTTGATGAGAACCAGTATTATATTCCATGGGTTATGTTGATGAGAACCAGTATTATATTACATGGGTTATGTTGATGAGAACCAGTTTATATTACATGGGTTATGTTGATGAGAACCAGTATTATATTACATGGGTTATGTTGATGAGAACCAGTATTATATTACATGGGTTATGTTGTGATATTGTGCTTTTGCATTTGTTTGTAGTTGATTTGTAGACTGCTATGGGATGAAATTGTTCTATTCTTTTTTATAACAGGGTTTTGTAATAAATATCAATAAGATTATAACCAAAAAGTGACAGTATGTAGACTTTAGTTGATATCATCCAGCCCTAAGAGAAATAGTTGTCTAGGTGGTAGCTAAGTCAGGCGTACCAGGGTTGCAGCGTCCTTGGGAAATATATTTTAGAGCAGATGTGCTCTATGCTCAAGCCCTGGAGAGAGAAAGATTATGGGGAGAGTCATGCTTTACCGCCGTGGACCATTTTAAATACTCATAGTATTCGATGTGGTTTTCTTAGTGGCTGTTTGTGGGTAAGGCCAGTGGTATAGTGGAGTGTAAATTCATGTAAACGCCGTCCATGCACCTTTTTTATTTTGCACAATCGTTCCCCAACTATAGCAGAAAATGCATGGGAAAAACAAGGGGCGTTCCATGTTTTATACCACTACATCACAGGATGGGGCTATGCACACACACACACACACACACACACACACACACACACACACACACACACACACACACACACACACACACACACACACACGTACCCACACCCAGTGTTGTGCTTGCTCTCAGTGTTGCTGAAGGGGTAAACATCGCATCAGTGAGTGTTCAGGGGGATCTGGGGGTCATATCTCACTTCCACTCACTGTATTAGGTGGCAAAACCCTGGTTCATTCTCACACTGAGCAATTGGAATACATACAATTTACAAACCCTCATGAAGGCAAACCTGCAACAAATGCATCACATGCTCACATACAAATGCATCACAATGTAAGGACTGTGGGCGGGCGCATTGTGTGTAGCTCTAAGAATGTTGTGCACTTAAAATCAAAGCATTCATTTAATGCTTTTAGATCACAACAAAATCACAACAGAGGAATTATAAATGTACACCCCCCCACCCCCCCAAACTAAACAGGCTAACAAACAGTATATCAAAAAGAAATATACTTTATTTAGTAATATGATACAAGTAATTGTTGACCCTAAAAAATATAATAATAACACAATAATAGTACTAATATTTGTTTCTTTTTAACAAGGTATCCTTTGTTTTTCGTTCCTGCTAACTCATTCACTCTCCCACAAACAATCCTCAGTCTAAAACTAAACACCTTATTCAGTGTAATGCAGTTAATTGTTTGGTTGTATCGTGGCCCACCTACTCACAATTAATGAATAATTCAGTAACCTCAGCAGGCTATAAACGAACCGCAGTTGTGAAAGGGAAGGATACAGAGGCCCGTTTTCCCTACATGACCTACAAGAGTGACAAGCGCTCTCCAATAAAAACAGTTACTTTCACGCCTGTGTTTGCCGTCTTAAACCGAGGCATTGTGGGAGTGAAAACAGAAGTGTTGTTCCATCTGATTTAATGGGATTAAGAGGCAAAACATGTCACACATGTCACACAAACATAGCCAGTGATAATATAACCAGGGATTCTACCAGTCTGCCAGGGTATTGAAGGTCCAGTGGCCCTGCTAAATGTGCTACAGCTTTATCATTTTGTTTTGATAGGTGTTAGATTCAGCAGGGAGTGTGTTGAGTTCTCTCCACCTCTCAGTGGCTTACAGTTAATACCTCTGCCAAGTGTGTGAGAACCAGGGCCCTCAGGGAGGCACGTTCAGATTAATTAAAAACTCAAATCCACTGAATGTTGTTAGTCATTGTTGAAGTTAATAGGAATGAAGCTGTGGGCTTCCCGTGAAGAGTTTTTGGAAATATTAATCACATTATTAAAACAGATTTATTGTTTTAGGTAATTAGTCATTTAATAGCGTCACATCCTGGTGGGTAAGTGTACTTTTTGTGTGGAAGTGTTGTAGCATATTCTGATGAGGTTGTTGCTGTTTAAACCATGTTAATTAAATGGACATCTGTGTTTTATCAGAATGGATGATAAATCAAAATTGTTTACTTTCATATGATTTTGTAATCCTCATAAACAGATCATCTAGGGAAATGCCTGGAAAATCAGACCAGTGTTTCTTTCAACACTATTCTAAATACCATACCTTTACTTTGTTTTAGACAATTCTCAATAGTGAATTTACTTTGAAAAAAAAGATCTCACCCAGATTCCAGACTGAGTGTAATTATAGTTATTTGACGATGTTAATATTTGTTATTTTGGAGTGTACATATTGTACTTTGTCAGGGAAATGAAATTCACCCTGTTAGCATCAAATAAAGCTAGCTCCAGAGAGAGACTCGGGTCCTGTGTGAATATTCCAAGCGGTTTATACCAGTGGGTTTGTTTGCTGTTAGGCCTTCTGCTCTCCACTCTTTCATGTACAGTTTATTTCGTTCCCGGCCGTTCGCGATCGGTACTTAAACACAGGATGAAAGAGCTGAACAGGTCACCGAGCCTCTCAAAAAAGTCTGGAGGACTTGGTGGCACAAAACCAGCTACACATGCATGATTTCCGCCTCTCGACAGGTGACTTAAAAAAATAAAATAAAAATAAGAGTATTCCTGTTGAAATAATCTTCCAGATTTAGAGCATTAAGAGAATTCCGGCTGAAATGGCAACCAACAGTCCTGAGGGGAAAGGCGAGTGAAGTTTATATAGTGGGTTTTCACATAACTACTATTGTAAGGACATGGTAAAGGTTGAGGGAAAACGGCAGCTTTTGACTGGGAACAAGTTGATATTCAAAGAAGATATGTACTCTATGTCCAACATAGATAATGGCATACATCATAATGCATCAGTCTGATTCCAAAAGTAGTTTGATCATGGAACACCCGTGTCTACAGCCAGTGGTCTCTCTATAGAGCAATGTGATGATGGTAGGCCTACCAACAGAAAGCAGTTCGCTATGCAGACTGTGTTTTCAGTCTATTTGAACGCATCAAAGTAAAGTTTAAATCCTCATCTGGCGGGGTTGTGGCTGGCCAGGCCTTTACAGCTTGTACTTCATACATTATTCATACACTCTGATTCACCCAGTTAGAGGGAGGAGGTCAGGGAGTGAAGAAGGGACATTGTGTGTGTATGTGTGTTTGTGTGTGTGTGTGTGTGTCTGTACTTGTATGCACTTGTGTGCAGTACAAGGCTTTCCCAGACATTATGGAAGAGAGCCTTATTCCTGAGCTGTGGACTGCCCCGGATTGCTCCTGCCTGCTTGCCTGTGGAGCTCTTCCATTAAAAATGATTGATAGGGCAGGCACGCACACCCTCAATAGACTGCCAGCCATGGCCGCCAATCGCTCCGTCACTGCGCCTTTCTGCTGACTGAATGATGGGCAAAGCAATAATCCCCAAATGTCTCCCAGTAGGAAGTGATTGCGGCGAGGCTGCAGTTTGCCAAGACACCATAGTGATATTTGTGTCTTAAGCGGATCTATTAGCTTTCAAGGACCTCGTCACGGAGTGACCTGTTGAGACAGCAGTGAATGAGAATGGAGAGAAGTGGCCGTCGGCCTACTTACGCGTATGTTATTCATTCTTACAGGGGAGTGACTCATTTTGAAGTGTCCTGTATAGTAGAGAAATACAGGCTGGCAAGGTGGAGTGGGATTCGCTCTGGCGCTTTGGGAAATATGTATGGGCTCCATGCTTAACTTTTATATTTACATGCAAAGTACTGGTGCTAGGTCTAACTGAGTAAGTCAAGTCTGAAATGTACTTGTAGCAAATGCGCTTAGGACTTTGGTACCAACGAATCACATTTTGTTACAAGTGGAAATATGGGTGATATCTTTCTAAAGTATAGTCACTCACACTCACTTTGAGTTTGTTAGTCTTTTTGTATGGAGAAAATCACATCAACAGCTGATGCATATCAGATTAGTTAATTTATTCAAATACCCTGTTGTGTAAGAATATCCATAATGTTATGTATGCCATGACCTAAATAGATATTCCATAACTGAAATGATCTCCCTATATATGAATAAATGAATTTCATATCATCATGAGTTAAAAAGTTGTCCCTGCCAGCCATGCTATGCAGGATCAACACCAGTGGGAGTCGACCAGCTCCACTAGCGTGTAATGGCATCTCCTCTCCTCAGGATTTTTTTCTCAAACTCAATCTCTCAGAGTCGTGCCACAAATCAAGCCCCGGGCCTCCAATGATGAAGCGCACGACACAGTCCATACCTCCACTACATGTGATCTGAATGTGTTTACCGCAGAGGAGATGGGCATTTTCACCCCTTGCAGAAGCACACTATCCCAGACTACCCCGTACACATCCAACCAACGGTAAGGTGAAAGAAATAGGGAGGGATATTTTGTCACCCAGCATGTTATTTGGACTTCATTTCAATAAGTTTAAATAGGGCAAGGGCAACAACTGGGATTTGTTTGCAAATACAATTCAATTTGATAGACTTAACAGGCTTTTCCATTTTCTACCCCGCTTCTCTACCAAGCACTCAACTTTCAATCTGAGCAATAAATCACTCAAAAGCCACATTTCATTTAGAAGTTTGCCCTGTGACCAATTGAGTTGGCTACATAAAACCTCCAATAGCATCTCGTGTGACAGCGCTTAGGGGCACAGGGGTTAATTGAAAAAGTCAGGCGTGAAGAGCAACAGCAGGGTCTGTTGTGTGAATGTGTCAGCGGGAATGAGAGAGAGACATGGCAACTGGTAGAGTTTCACTGGAGGGAAACCAGAGCCTGTTCCTGCTCTCAGCTCTCAGACAATCCTGCTGGATGAGGTTGGTCATCAGTCTGAGGAACCACCTGGTGGTAGATGCCACCCAGTACAGACCTACACACACCAACATGACTGCTTCAATTTACCCCGTGAAAACGTCCCAGTGTAGGAACCCTGTGTGTTATACTGGAAGGTATCGAGGACTTCAAAAGTTATACACCATAAAATCTAAACATTCTACACTTGTGTGCGCACACACTCATGCACGCACCAATAGCCTTTTACATCAAAGTGTAACTTACTGCAGTCATTTCACAGACTTGCCTGAGATGCAAACCCTGTGAGGTAATTACAGTATCTATTACAGTGTACTAAACAACATTTTACTGCTAAAGTGATACATAGTATGACTTAGAGCAGGGGTGGGCAAACTTTTTGTCTCTAAGGCCATATCGGGATTTGGAAATTCAACAAAGGGCCAAAAACAGATATTTTTTTTGCCCGATTTGTTACTCAAAACCAATTTGTGGGCCAGAAAAGGTGCAGTTATAAAACAATATATAGGTCCGTTATCAATTCTTCATACTTTATATCTAGTTTTAGGCATTCAAATGTGGCCTGGAGTCCTTTTTAAACCCCCCTGTAGTTTGCCCACCCATGGCTGTAGATTGCCCACCCCGGCTGTAGTTTGCCCACCCCTGGCTGTAGTTTGCCCACCCATGGCTGTAGTTTGCCCACCCCGGCTGTAGTTTGCCCACCCATGGCTGTAGTTTGCCCACCCCTGGCTGTAGTTTGCCCACCCATGGCTGTAGTTTGCCCACCCATGGCTGTAGTTTGCCCACCCCGGCTGTAGTTTGCCCACCCATGGCTGTAGTTTGCCCACCCATGGCTGTAGATTGTGGCCAACCTCTATTTGGTTGGAAAAAGAGTAGAGAAGCAGTTTAAATAGAGCATGAACTAGAGTGAGGAAGGAGGCAATGCGCTGTGAACAGCCCTGAGATGTCTGCACTTGCATTTCACTACAGCGAGCAGCAAACAATCAAACAAAGCTGGCGACCGAACCACAGCAGCGCTAGCCTGGCGGAACTGACAGGCTGAGTATATAATCCTCCAACAGCACAGCATAGAGCGGGCGCAGCGCGGCGCCCAGCCGGCAGCCGACAGGTCGACAGGCATTACGCTGCTGCAGACGTCCATCCAAAATTAAGTTAACCAGGGTTTTGGGCTGTGTGTCAGTTATGTGTTTGTTGCATGTGGAGTAATCTGTTTAAGGAATAGACATGCATCTTTTCACTGTTGTGTGAAACACTGTCCCTCTATCTTTCTCTATTTCCCTCTCTCTCTCTCTCTCCCTCTCTCTCTCTTTCCATCTGTCTTTCTCTATCTCTCTCACTCCCCCCCCTCTCACACTCACTAGGGTTGTAGTTTAGAAATTATTTTTTCCCCCGGTGTATTTCCATATAATTAGATTGTTCTCTCCCACCTATTCCATAGTATTTGGGAAAGATAGCCTAATAATACCCCTTAGGGGAAATGGATGTTGTTTTACTCCACTAATGGCTTTATGAAAAGCTTTATGTTTTGGACAGATGTAATCTCTTACAAACAAGTTCACACATACAGGCTTTCTCTCTCTCTCTCTCTCTCTCTCTCTCTCTCTCTCTCTCTCTCTCTCTCTCTCTCTCTCTCTCTCTCTCTCTCTCTCTCTCTCTCTCTCTCTCTCTCTCTCTCTCTCTCTCTCTCTTTTCCTCCATCTTTCCCTCTCTCTCTTTTTCTCTTTCTCTTTCTCTTTCCGTCTATCTTTCTCTGTCTCTCTCTCTTTCTCCCCCCCCCCCTCTCTTTCTCTCTTTCTCACACACACACACAAATCCCCAATGCCTCTTTTAAGGTTACAAACATCCGCTTGTCAGTCAGAATGGGAACAAAGATTGAGCTCCCTATAGCAATTGTGACAGACACTGTTATGGCTGGCTCACATTGTACTATTTCATGTGAGTCTATCTGTACTATTCTGTCATTAAAAACACTTCAAAGTAGTTGAGATGAATATTACTCACTAACTCACTTTGAGGACAGGAAAACACGCACATCTGGAAAATGCTTACTTGTTGCTGTAATGCAGCAAAGCTTTCTATTTAATTAGCATGACATTTGCATGTATGAGGGAGGTGGAATAAAGTGGTGAAGCATACAACCTCTGGGGGAAATGCCTTTAGGAAGCATGCCGTCCTATAGCAGCATTTTACTTTAACATCAGATGAGTTCAGTTTTCTCCCTCACACTACTCTCTCCAGCCCCGGGTAAAACGACAAACAAGGTTACCTTTAAACTATATTTATTTATGTGAATACGTCATTTAATCTGACATAACTTTTAGTTTTCATTTCAATAGTTACTGTAGACAAAATATATATTTCCTAAACAACACGATACTTTCACTTTTGTCAGTCAATTCTGTATATTTGGTGAGACCATAGGTTTGCATTACCCACCATAGGCAGAAATACACTACCACGGCCCTCCTCTTAAATGTCTTCCCTTCTCCTCTCTGTCAAGCAGATTCCATAAAGAATATTTATGTCACGTAAGCATTCGTTATAATTTGGAACATCGTTTCGGGAAGTGGTCAGCGTGCCTATAACCTTGTGATAAGTGATAGGTGGGAGAAAGATTAATAGCAAACCATGACCTAAAGCCAGATAGTGCCTATATATTAAAATGTTATCCCTACAATACTCCCAGAGAGCGGGCTGGGTCATCAATCATTCATAAAGAAGACTGTAAGACCGTGCCAGAATTTGCATTTATTCTTAGAGTACGTTTTTCTTTGGGGTAGATCAGTTTTAATATTGCAGATAGATTGTAGTTTCCATCAATGTAATTGTCTGCATCATTTCCAATCCCCCATATATTTTGGGGGGAGGGTAAATATACACCAAGTCTTACTTTTAGGACCTCTTGGGTTTTGGCCAAAGTAGTGGACGAGAAGTTTAGCTTAGGGGTGGGTCTGTATTTTACCAGCGTTATCAGAAGAGGTATATGTTTATTGGCTGTGCCATTTTCGGTCCGTTAATGACCTGAGTCATGAACACAAGACCTCTTGTTTTAGCTCCTCTGGTTTTTCAGCACGGAAATAGTTCAGTATATTAACTTAACAGTTTGTTTGGGGAGGGTTTCGGTTATGTACTGTATATGCCATGTGGAGCAGTTGAAATTTGGTTAATAACCTTGGCAGGGAATATCTCTCAGATTTGTCTCAGGGGTATTTATCATATGTTTTCTCATAGATTCTAGCATCACTCTGTCTCTGTCTTTGTCATTCATATGCACAGAACAAGATTTACATAAATATGGCCTCTCTCTCTCTCTCTCTCTCTCTCTCTCTCTCTCTCTCTCTCTCTCTCTCTCTCTCTCTCTCTCTTCTACCCCCTATCTCTATCTATCTATCTATCTATCTATCTATCTATCTATCTATCTATCTATCTATCTATCTATCTCTCTCATCTCTCTCTCTCTCTCTCTCTCTCTCTCTCTCTCTCTCTCTCTCTCTCTCTCTCTCTCTCTCTCTCTCTCTCTCTCTCTCTCTCTCTCTCTCTCTCTCTCTCGCTCTCTCTCTCTCTCTTCTACCCCCCTATCTCTATCTATCTATCTATCTATCTATCTATCTATCTATCTATCTATCTATCTATCTATCTATCTATCTATCTATCTATCTATCTATCTATCTATCTATCTATCTATCTATCTATCTATCTATCTATCTATCTATCTATCTATCTATCTATCTGTCTGTCTGTCTGTCTGTCTGTCTGTCTCTCTCTTTCTTCTCTTCTCTCTCTTTCTTCTCTTCTCTCTCCAACAGACACACACACAAACACATTTCTCTGTCTCACCCCTCTTTTACACACCGGGCCAGATGCAGGCATTGATTTTTCAGAGTGCTATTTAAGTTGTCAAGGCCATAGAGAAGTGCTTTTGCCAGGGGGAAGTTATGTATGTTATTAAGAAAATGCCCTGGAAAGGAAGGTTATTTTTTTTCCAGGAGGGGAACCTGATGGATTTAATATCTGGTAGAGATCAGCCAGCAGGGGACCAGATGGATTTAATATCTGGTAGAAATCAGCCAGCAGGGGAGCCTGATGGATTAAATATCTGATAGAGATCAGCCAGCAGGGGAACCAGATGGATTTAATATCTGGTAGAGATCAGCCAGTAGGGGAACCTGATGGATTTAATATCTGGTAGAGATCAGCAAGTAGGGGAACCTGATGGAATTAATATCTGGTAGAGATCAGCCAGCAGGGGGATCAGATGGATTTAATATCTGGTAGAGATCAGCCAGTAGGGGTGCCTGTTGGATTTCATATCTGGTAGAGATCAACCAGCAGGGGAATCAGATGGATTAAATATCTGGTAGAGATCAGCCAGTAGGGGAACCAGATGTATTTAATATCTGGTAGAGATCAGCCAGCAGGGGGACCAGATGGATTTAATATCTGATAGAGATAAGCCAGCAGGGGGACCAGATGGATTTAATATCTGGTAGAGATCAGCCAGTAGGGGAACCAGATGGATTTAATATCTGGTAGAGATCAGCCAGTAGGGGAACCTGATGGATTTAATATCTGGTAGAGATCAGCCAGCAGGGGACCAGATGGATTTAATATCTGATAGAGATCAGCCAGCAAGGGGATCAGATGGATTTAATATCTGGTAGAGATCAGCCAGTAGGGGGACCAGATGGATTTAATATCTGATAGAGATCAGCCAGTAGGGGAACCTGATGGATTTAATATCTGGTAGAGATCAGCCAGCAGGGGAACCAGATGTATTTAATATCTGGTATAAATCAGCCAGCAGGGGAACCTGATGGATTTAATATCTGGTAGAGATCAGCCATTAGGGGAACCTGATGGATTTAATATCTGGTAGAGATCAGCCAGCAGGGGAACCAGATGTATTTAATATCTGGTAGAGATCAGCCAGTAGGGGAACCTGATGGATTTAATATCTGATAGAGATCAGCCAGTAGGGGCACCTGATGGATTTAATATCTGGTAGAGATCAGCCAGCAGGGGAACCTGATGGATTTAATATCTGGTATAAATCAGCCAGCAGGGGAACCTGATGGATTTAATATCTGGTAGAGATCAGCCAGTAGGGGAACCTGATGGATTTAATATCTGATAGAGATCAGCCAGTAGGGGGACCAGATGGATTTAATACCTGATAGAGATCAGCCAGTAGGGGGACCAGATGGATTTAATATCTGGTAGAGATCAGCCAGTAGGGGCACCTGATGGATTTAATATCTGGTAGAGATCAGCCAGCAGGGGAACCTGATGGATTTAATATCTGGTATAAATCAGCCAGCAGGGGAACCTGATGGATTTAATATCTGGTAGAGATCAGCCAGTAGGGGAACCTGATGGATTTAATATCTGATAGAGATCAGCCAGTAGGGGGACCAGATGGATTTAATATCTGGTAGAGATCAGCCAGTAGGGGAACCTGATGGATTTAATATCTGGTAGAGATCAGCCAGCAGGGGAACCTGATGGATTTAATATCTGGTATAAATCAGCCAGCAGGGGAACCTGATGGATTTAATATCTGGTAGAGATCAGCCAGTAGGGGAACCTGATGGATTTAATATCTGATAGAGATCAGCCAGTAGGGGGACCAGATGGATTTAATACCTGATAGAGATCAGCCAGTAGGGGGACCAGATGGATTTAATATCTGGTAGAGATCAGCCAGTAGGGGCACCTGATGGATTTAATATCTGGTAGAGATCAGCCTGCAGGGGAACCAGATGTATTTAATATCTGGTATAAATCAGCCAGCAGGGGAACCTGATGGATTTAATATCTGGTAGAGATCAGCCAGTAGGAGAACCTGATGGATTTAATATCTGGTAGAGATCAGCCAGCAGGGGAACCAGATGTATTTAATATCTGGTATAAATCAGCCAGCAGGGGAACCTGCTGGATTTAATATCTGGTAGAGATCAGCCAGCAGGGGAACCTGATGGATTTAATATGTGGTAGAGATCAGCCATTAGGGGAACCTGATGGATTTAATATCTGGTAGAGATCAGCCAGTAGGGGAACCTGATGGATTTAATATCTGGTAGAGATCAACCAGTAGGGGTGCCTGTTGGATTTAATATATGGTAGAGATCAGCCAGTAGGGGAACCTGATGGATTTAATATCTGGTAGAGATCAGCCAGTAGGTGAACCTGATGGATTGAATATCTGGTAGAGATCAGCCAGTAGGGGAACCTGATGAATTGAATATCTGGTAGAGATCAGCCAGCAGGGGAACCAGATATATTTAATATCTGGTATAAATCAGCCAGCAGGGGAACCTGATGGATTTAATATCTGGTAGAGATCAGCCAGTAGGGGAACCTGATGGATTTAATATCTGGTAGAGATCAGCCAGCAGGGGAACCAGATGTATTTAATATCTGGTATAAATCAGCCAGCAGGGGAACCTGATGGATTTAATATCTGGTAGAGATCAGCCAGCAGGGGAACCAGATGTATTTAATATCTGGTATAAATCAGCCAGCAGGGGAACCTGATGGATTTAATATCTGATAGAGATCAGCCAGTAGGGGGACCAGATGGATTTAATACCTGACAGAGATCAGCCAGTAGGGGGACCAGATGGATTTAATATCTGGTAGAGATCAGCCAGTAGGGGAACCTGATGGATTTAATATCTGGTAGAGATCAGCCAGCAGGGGAACCAGATGTATTTAATATCTGGTATAAATCAGCCAGCAGGGGAACCTGATGGATTTAATATCTGGTAGAGATCAGCCAGTAGGGGAACCTGATGGATTTAATATCTGGTAGAGATCAGCCAGCAGGGGAACCAGATGTATTTAATATCTGGTATAAATCAGCCAGCAGGGGAACCTGATGGATTTAATATCTGGTAGAGATCAGCCAGCAGGGGAACCAGATGTATTTAATATCTGGTATAAATCAGCCAGCAGGGGAACCTGATGGATTTAATATCTGGTAGAGATCAGCCAGTAGGGGAACCTGATGGATTTAATATCTGATAGAGATCAGCCAGTAGGGGGACCAGATGGATTTAATACCTGACAGAGATCAGCCAGTAGGGGGACCTGATGGATTTAATATCTGGTAGAGATCAGCCAGTAGGGGAACCTGATGGATTTAATATCTGGTAGAGATCAGCCAGCAGGGGAACCAGATGTATTTAATATCTGGTATAAATCAGCCAGCAGGGGAACCTGATGGATTTAATATCTGGTAGAGATCAGCCAGCAGGGGAACCAGATGTATTTAATATTTAATATCTGGTATAAATCAGCCAGCAGGGGAACCTGATGGATTTAATATCTGGTAGAGATCAGCCAGTAGGGGAACCTGATGGATTTAATATCTGATAGAGATCAGCCAGTAGGGGAACCAGATGGATTTAATACCTGACAGAGATCAGCCAGTAGGGGGACCAGATGGATTTAATATCTGGTAGAGATCAGCCAGTAGGGGAACCTGATGGATTTAATATCTGGTAGAGATCAGCCAGCAGGGGAACCAGATGTATTTAATATCTGGTATAAATCAGCCAGCAGGGGAACCTGATTAATTTAATATCTGGTAGAGATCAGCCAGTAGGGGAACCTGATGGATTTAATATCTGATAGAGATCAGCCAGTAGGGGAACCAGATGTATTTAATATCTGGTATAAATCAGCCAGCAGGGGAACCTGATGGATTTAATATCTGGTAGAGATCAGCCAGTAGGGGAACCTGATGGATTTAATATCTGGTAATAGATCAGCCAGCAGGGGAACCTGCTGGATTTAATATCTGGTAGAGATCAGCCAGCAGGGGAACCTCATGGATTTAATATGTGGTAGAGATCAGCCATTAGGGGAACCTGATGGATTTAATATCTTGTAGAGATCAGCCAGTAGGGGAACCTGATGGATTTAATATCTGGTATAAATCAGCCAGCAGGGGAACCTGATGAATTTAATATCTGGTAGAGATCAGCCAGTAGGGGAACCTGATGGATTTAATATCTGATAGAGATCAGCCAGTAGGGGGACCAGATGGATTTAATACCTGATAGAGATCAGCCAGTAGGGGGACCAGATGGATTTAATATCTGGTAGAGATCAGCCAGCAGGGGAACCAGATGTATTTAATATCTGGTATAAATCAGCCAGCAGGGGAACCTGATGAATTTAATATCTGGTAGAGATCAGCCAGTAGGGGAACCTGATGGATTTAATATCTGGTAATAGATCAGCCAGCAGGGGAACCTGCTGGATTTAATATCTGGTAGAGATCAGCCAGCAGGGGAACCTGATGGATTTAATATGTGGTAGAGATCAGCCATTAGGGGAACCTGATGGATTTAATATCTGGTAGAGATCAGCCAGTAGGGGAACCTGATGGATTTAATATCTGGTAGAGATCAACCAGTAGGGGTGCCTGTTGGATTTAATATATGGTAGAGATCAGCCAGTAGGGGAACCTGATGGATTTAATATCTGGTAGAGATCAGCCAGTAGGGGAACCTGGTGGATTGAATATCTGGTAGAGATCAGCCAGTAGGGGAACCTGATGAATTGAATATCTGGTAGAGATCAGCCAGCAGGGGAACCTGATGGATTTAATATATGGTAGAGATCAGCCAGTAGGGGACCAGATGGATTTAATATCTGGTAGAGATCAGCCAGTAAGGGAACCTGATGGATTTAATATCTAGTAGAGATCAGCCAGTAGGGGACCAGATGGATTTAATATCTGGTAGAGATCAGCCAGTAGGGGTGACTGATGGATTTAATATCTGGTAGAGATCAGCCCATTGGCAATAATAACATATATGCATTTATGAGAGCTGAAGTATGAGGGCTTTTGGTCGTGGCGCTGGCGTGTCTGTAGCAGGAAGATGAAGGCTTCTAAGCCCTGGAAGCATTCATCCCTGTGCCTCTAAGCCCCAGCATTCATCCAGCAGTGTGTGCACCACAGCAGGTCAAGCCTTTACTATTAACTATGGGGGCTTAGCCCAGGCAGCCCCATCCATCTAGCATATGGCTGAGTAGTGCTGCCACACCAATGATTAAGTGACATGGCCACAGGCGCTAGCAGGCACATGTACACTTGAACATGAGAGCATGCATGTACTGTATGGGTAGACACATCCTAGATTGATACACACATGAACAGGCAATGACTTATCACACACACATATGCACTTCCATAAATGGAGACACTGTGAAATTACATGTAACTGTTGTCAGAATACCTAGGAGGTTGGCAATGACATCTGTGTTTGACCACTAGGCTATGTGATGATTTTGCTGGACAGAGCATTCTTTTTCCAACTGGCTTTTATCACTCTTAGATCATGCCTCCTGTGACCCCAGTTGAACAGACGATTCACCTCATTTGATTCCTTCCCACTAATCTTTAATATTGGTTGAGATTGTTTTATTACTGCTAATGAGGCGAATTGAAAGCCCCCAAGGGTGTATGACTAGGCCGCTGGCGATGGTAAAACAGAGCATGTACATTTTCATAGGTTATTAAGCATTGATTCCCCTTGGATTAAGAGGCATCGTAACACTAAGCGCCATGAATTTAAAATGTGTCCTGTAAGGCTATCAGCCTAGTGGAGAGAACTAATGGCAGCATTCTTTATGTGTACACACAGACTTATACACAGCAGGGTTGGGCTCAATTCTAATCGAAGGCAGTCAATTCAGAAAGTAAACTAAAATTACAACAAAAAAAAGGGCATTTATTTTCTATTACTTCTCAATAAACTGAAAAGTAGAAGCTATTTATTTCCAAAGTAAAAAAATATCTGAATTTTTATTCAAATCACTTCCTGAATTGACTGCCTTCAGTTCGAATTGAGCCCAACATTGATACACACTCACACATGTACATCCTTGTGTTGTATACACCCTGCATCTCTGCTTCCCAGAATCACATAGGCTACAGTAGTATGCTTTTTCACCACATACAGGCAGGTATACACACAAATACGGATCCATTGTCTCACACACATACTGTACATATTCTCACACACACACACACACACACGTAGACGTGCATGCACACACACACACACACTCACAAATAATCAGTACATGAGCAGCTTCCCCAATTAGCCACGCAGTCAGATAAAACGGCACCGAGTGAAATCAAATAGCCTTAGGGCCAACATATTTAACATATCCACTCAGGAAGGCAGAGAGAGAGAGGAGTGGGAAATTAAACTTAGCAACACACTGTATCCACCTGGAGCCATCACAGTACTGTAGCAAAGAGGACTGGATTCTCAAGGTCAGAACATGGCTAACACGTTAATGCCCTAATCACGTTCACCTGTAGAGAAACACATCCATGGTAAACACATCCATAGACACATCCAATTGCACCTGAGAGACACTACGTGAAAGCATGTATGGTATGAAACACAAAGGACAGATCAATGTGAACTGAACATTATTTTTAAGACATGCGCTAGTTCAGGGTCGAAGTGATGACGACCGTTGCTTCAGTTCTGTGCCTGTTGAGGTTGCTGGATGTATAAAAAGATGTTGTGTGTAAAAGTAAAAGTGTTCACATCTTAAGAGTGTTATTTTCTTAGAACAAAACAGATTCCAGTGAATTAAGAAAGGGTCTAATATGTAGTGTAGCAACTATTGCAGATTACAAATAAATACAGTGGGGAAAAAAAGTATTTAGTCAGCCATCAATTGTGCAAGTTCTCCCACTTAAAAAGATGAGAGAGGCCTGTAATTTTCATCATAGGTACACGTCAACTATGACAGACAAATTGAGGAAAGAAAATCCAGAAAATCACATTGTAGGATTTTTTATGATTTTATTTGCAAATTATGGTGGAAAATAAGTATTTGGTCACCTACAAACAAGCAGGATTTCTGGCTCTCACAGACCTGTAACTTATTCTTTAAGAGGCTCCTCTGTCCTCCACTCGTTACCTGTATTAATGGCACCTGTTTGAACTTGTTATCAGTATAAAATACACCTGTCCACAACCTCAAACAGTCACATTCCAAACTCCACTATGGCCAAGACCAAAGAGCTGTCAAAGGACACCAGAAACAAAATTGTAGACCTGCACCAGGCTGGGAAGACTGAATCTGCAATAGGTAAGCAGCTTGGTTTGAAGAAATCAACTGTGGGAGCAATTATTAGGAAATGGAAGACATACAAGACCACTGATAATCTCCCTCGATCTGGGGCTCCACGCAAGATCTCACCCCGTGGGGTCAAAATGATCACAAAAACGGTGAGCAAAAATCCCAGAACCACACGGGGGGACCTAGTGAATGACCTGCAGAGAGCTGGGACCAAAGTAACAAAGCCTACCATCAGTAACACACTACGCCGCCAGGGACTCAAATCCTGCAGTGCCAGACGTGTCCCCCTGCTTAAGCCAGTACATGTCCAGGCCCGTCTGAAGTTTGCTAGAGTGCATTTGGATGATCCAGAAGAGGATTGGGAGAATGTCATATGGTCAGATGAAACCAAAATATAACTTTTTGGTAAAAACTCAACTCGTCGTGTTTGGAGGACAAAGAATGCTGAGTTGCATCCAAAGAACACCATACCTACTGTGAAGCATGGGGGTGGAAACATCATGCTTTGGGGCTGTTTTTCTGCAAAGGGACCAGGACGACTGATCCGTGTAAAGGAAAGAATGAATGGGGCCATGTATCGTGAGATTTTGAGTGAAAACCTCCTTCCATCAGCAAGGGCATTGAAGATGAAACGTGGCTGGGTCTTTCAGCATGACAATGATCCCAAACACACCGCCCGGGCAACGAAGGTGTCACGGTCGTCATAACAAGCAGACCAAGGCGCAGCGTGATAGGCGTACATCTTTTAATGAGTACTTAACCGACATGAACAAAACAACAAAACGATACGTGAAGTCCTAGGGTTAAACACAAACCTTACGGATCAAGATCCCACAATACAAAAGTGCCAACAGGCTGCCTAAGTATGGTACCCAATCAGAGACAATGAGAATCAGCTGCCTCTGATTGGGAACCACCCTGGCCAACATAGAAATACAACGATCTAGAACAGAAACCTAGAAAACTAAACCTAGAAACTAACACCCTGGCTCAACCTTAAAGAGTCCCGAGAGCCAGGGCATGACAGTACCCCCCCCCCCCCCCAAAGGCGCGGACTGCGACCGCGCCAACTAAACCCAACAGGGGAGGGGCCGGGTGGGCATTCCGCCTCGGAAGCGGATCCGGCTCCGGGCGTGACCACCACTCTCTCTCTCGCCCTCGTGGTCTGACCCTGCTGGCCGGAGCTGGACTGAACACCGGTGGAGCGGATTGCTCTGGCTCCGGCGTGGAGCAGCTGACCGGTGCCGGACCAGGCACAGGTGGAACAGGCACGGACCGTGCCGGACTGACGACGCGCACCACTGGCTTGGTGCGGGGAGCAGGAACGGGCCGGACCGGGCTGACGACGCGCACCACTGGCTTGGTGCGGGGAGCAGGAACGGGCCGGACCGGGCTGACGACGCGCACCACTGGCTTGGTGCGGGGAGCAGGAACAGGCCGAACCGGGCTGGCTGACGCGCACCACTGGCTTGGTGCGGGGAGCAGGAACGGGCCGGACCGGGCTGACGACGCCGCACCACTGGCTTGGGTGCGGGGAGCAGGAACAGGCCGAACCGGGCTGGCGACGCGCACCACTGTCTTGGTGCGGGGAGCAGGAACGGGCCGGGCCGGGCTGGCGACGCGCACCACAGGCTTGGTGCGAGGGGCAGGAACAGGCCGGGCTGGACTGTGAACACGCACCATAGGCTTGGTGCGGGGAGCCGGAACGGGCCGGGCTGGACTGGGAACACACACCATAGGCTTGGTGCGGGGAGCCGGAACGGGCCGGGCCGGACTGTGGAGGCGGACTGGAGGTGAGCGGAGAGCTGGAGGAGAGCGGAGAGCTGACACAACCCGTCCTGGCTGAATGCCTACCTCCACACAATATGTGTGAGGCATCAGCACAGGACGTACAGGGCAGTGCACTCGTACTGGCGCTACAGCACGTGGCACTGGCGCAGGATATACGGGACCGAGGAGGGGTACTGGAGGCCACGAGCGTTGAGCCGGCACACTCCGTCCTGGCTGCATGCCCACCTTAGCACGACACGTGCGTGGTGCTAGCACAGGACGTAGAGGACTGTGCCGGAACACTCGCGGCACAGTACGTGGCTCCGCATAACACGGAGCCTGCCCTATTAGCCCCCCAACATTTTTTTCTTGGGGCTGTCTCTCGGGCTTCCTCCTCGGCCGGTACCCACTGCGTTGCCGCTGCTCCTCTCTGTAGCGCGCCTCCACAGTCTCCTCCCAAGGACGGCGATCCATTCCGGCCTGGATCTCCTCCCAAGTCCAGGATCCCTTCCCGTCCAGGATCTCCTCCCAAGGGGGGCGATGATGGGGGGCGATGATGTCAGTTCAGATCAAAAGGCTGATTAAAAAGTAACATCACTTCCTGGAATTCTCCATGGTCTACAGAGCACTTATAGAAAAGAGAATGAGCACACTCAAAGTGTGTGTGTGTGTGTGTGTGTGTGTGTGTGTGTGTGTGTGTGTGTGTGTGTGTGTGTGTGTGTGGAGAAGACAAACATAGGTACACACACACGCATGTGCACACACATACACACAGCACATCATAGCTGAGATAACAATTTATACTCTGGTTATTTTAAAGTAAATATGTTCCACCACTATAATGTCAACATCAGTGAATAATAAATGTAATTATTTTAGAAAGCCCCAGGTTAATAGACAGCTGATGAATAAATGAAAGGAAATTTTACATCAAGTTAGGGAAGAGATTCAGCTGTTTAATAATTTTTGAGGCCAATGAATGAATTCTATTGTGTGCTCAAATTGCAGTATGTGGTTGTTTTGAATTTAATTAATTCACAAGGGCTTTTAATATTTATGCCCATGGAGCAATAATGCGTTGGCAACACTTAAAAGTGAATTAATTCACTCACTGTTCCATCATTGTCTTTTTCAATTGAAATAAAGTAATTTTGTAATAATGATGTTGAGCCAAGCTAAAAGATGAAGGGTATGATGCACAATGAGCCATGATGGAAAAACACACATGAAGTTTCACTTAATATACCATATGTCTTAATATACAGTACCAGTCAAAAGTTTGGACACACCTATAAATACCTCAAATATAAAATCTATTTTGATTTGTTTAACACTTTTTTGGTTACTACATGATTACTACATGATTCCATATGTGTAATTTCATAGCTTTGATGTGTTAACTATTATTCTACAATGTAGAAAATAGTAAAAATAAAGAAAAATCTGGGAATGAGTAGGTGTGTCCAAACTTTTGACTGGTACTTTTGACTGGTGCTGTATGTCTTAAAATATGTCTTAATATATGTCTTAATATATGACTTAATATATGTCTTAATATATGACTTAATATATGTCTTAATATATTACTTAATATATGTCTTAATATACGTCTTAATATATTACTTAATATATGTCTTAATATACATCGTAATATATTACTTAATATATATCTTAATATATTACTTAATATATGTCTTAATATATTACTTAATATATGTCTTAATATACGTCTTAATATATGACTTAATATATGTCTTAATATATTACTTAATATATGTCTTAATATACATCTTAATATATTACTTAATATATGTCTTAATATATTACTTAATATATGTCTTAATATGTGTCTTAGTAACATTCCACACATATTATTATGCTCTGCTTAACTATACATTTACATCATATTCCGCTTTTCTGAAATATCCACTTCTATCCAGTGTAATTTCCACACACATAGTAAACCGATGCAATTCTAATGTGCGTTTGTGTGTTTGTTCGCTTCGTATGGGTGTTTGTGTGTTTGTGTGCACACGTGAATGTATTTTCTCTCCCCTCCTGTGTGTGTTCACTCTCTCCCCCTCTCTTGCCCACCTGCCAGTGCTGATGAATGTCCTGGTCATGTGAGTCCATTTGCCGCAGTGCTCACCTGTAAGTGTTTCTGGAAAGAGAGGGACCCATTCATCCCATCCGCACAGCAACTCCACACAGATGCTCACCACAGACGGCTGGTGGCACCTTAATTGGGGAGGACAGGCTCATAATAATGGCTGGAACAGAATAAATGGAATAATATCGAACTGATCAAACATGTGGTTTCCATGTGTTTGATTCCATTCCATTCCAGCCATTATTATCAGCTGTCGTCCCCTCAGTAGCCTCCTGTGGTACTCACATACATCAATAGCCCAGCTGGCACTTGCTTAGCATGGGAAGCCTGCAGAGCTGGACTTCCACTCTACATCACAGCTTGCTATATGTCTGTCTGTCTCTCCAGGAAAACTCAAATCTGCAGAGCAATAAAAAAGAAAGGAACTAACAGGTCAGATGCAAGACTATATATTATGTTTCACAGCCGGAGGTTGTATGAGAAAGTTAGTATCTGGAAAACATGGAAAGGGACAGTTTTATAGATGTCCATGGGCCAATTATTATTTAAGTGCTTCTCAGTACTGGAGAAGTGAAAACATCAGTCACAAACGGAAGCATATTTTTTATCAGTCAACATTCATTTGAGATGAGATGGCCAGCAATCTCCACCAATATGGTATACTTAATAACAGTAATGAGAATGTAGCTGACTAAATTGCGTAACAAACACAGCAGTATGTGGTTCTGGACTCAGATCCTGAGTTGTCCTTGACCACGTGACATGACCAGTAAAACCTTTGGGCCCCACTGTAGTTCCCATGTGCGCACATGAATAGAGCTCTTATCCTTCGTCTTAACAGCAGCAGGTTGGGGTGAGAACACCTTCCTTCCCTCAGGGTGAGGAATGTGGAACATCTGGACAGTGTCTCAGTGACAGTCCCCACCGGTCCTCTCTCACCTCTCCCTGGGGTCACAGGGATCACACCAGGGTCACAGGATGGGGTCATTTCCCGAGCTGCTCCGTCATAGCCAATCCCCAGGTTCCGTCGGGAGACAGGACAGTGTTATTTAAACAGAGTGTCAAGGATGGAGCTCTGTTATGGGGTGTAATGGATGGATCTGAGCTTTTTACTGACTGGGATGTTCTGTGTGTACATTCCCATTTCAAACAGATAAGGATCTATAGTATAAAACAAACCTGGTATACATTTTTAGTCATTTAGTCATTTATACTTTCACGGTGAAGTCTGTGTAACATCAGCCACTACTTCAGCATATCAGTGTTCATAACAATAAGCCTGCTAATGCATTATCTATTAGTCACATATGACTGCAGCAACATTACCCTACTTACCTGATCTCAAGTGATGGATTCAAGAACTGGGGATTCTGACTGAAGTAGATGTCCTTTTTGTTAGTAGTGTTTCTTATGTCTTAAGTGGTTTGGTTTTCCCAGAGGGTCGGTTGTATACAACCGTTCTTAGCCTGTTTTAAAGATCAGGTGAGACTTTACGCTGCCAAGTGAGTCTCTCCGCTCATGTACATCACCATGCCTGAACAACACACACTGCAAAGGGGACCAAGTCAAGCGAGGCCCCTGTCTGTTTGATGTTGTGTTCAAAAGGCAGAGGGGGGTGACTGACAGGAGTGGTTTGAACAGAACTGAGAGTAGGAGACCTGGGATGGTTCCGGCCTTCAGTCACAGAAAGGGGGTTCCTCCTCCAACCCAAAGGGGATCACACCAGCTCACCTAATAGTCACAGCAGGAACACTGCAGGAACACTGATCAAAGGAACCTCTCCCTCACCATGCGTCACCATACTGTAACTGAGTGAAGCTCAAACTCTGTGTGAAATAAATACGTTGAAGAAAGTGTTTATAGTTTGTAAGTTTAGTGTTTGGCCTTTAAAAGTGGGGCGCTTAGAGAGCTTAGATAGAAGCTGTCTTAGGTTTTATAATGTGCTTTGTAATACCACCATTTAAAATCCAGTTTGCTCTGTGCCATGGTCTGTAATTCCCCTCTGCTATTGAGCTTGTTCGTAGCATATACTCTGGAACGATTCCACTGTCTGAATGATCTCAAACTAGTGCGACATCTTGACCTTCCACCCCTGTGATGGAAATGGAGTCATAGTTTAACAGCATTGGGTGAGTGTAAAACCACAGAGGCACCATAAAACAGCACAACAACCTTGTCATCGTTACAGCTCTTTACTAGCCAGGGTAATTTCCTGTGTGTCAGATATGAGGTTAGTGGCTATAGAGAAAAGCAACTCTCAATCTAGACACGTATAGAGAAATGCTGCCGTGTTGATATTACTGTTGGAGAGGCCTGCAGCATGCTTTCCCCCACAATCAACCAGAGAAGAGGTAGTGAATCAATTATTAATCGTCCTTGTAATGGGACTACAGCCCCTCAGCTCCTAAAACGTATTGATATCCCCAGATCTCATATCTAGGCTCTTCAGAAAGCGAGAGTTTAGACAGTTTAACCCTTATACTGCGCTGGTCATTACAACAAACGGCTTAGAAAATAGAGCGGCTGTTCAATTACATTTACATTTACGTCATTTAGCAGACGCTCTTATCCAGAGCGACTTACAAATTGGTGCATTCACCTTATAGCCAGTGGGATAACCACTTCTTTTTTTTTTTTTTTTTTTTTGGGGGGGGGGGGGAAGGGGGGGGTTAGAAGGATTACTTTATCCTATCCCAGGTGTTCCTTAAAGAGGTGGGGTTTCAAATGTCTCCGGAAGGTGGTGAGTGACTCCGCTGTCCTGGCGTCGTGAGGGAGCTTGTTCCACCATTGGGGTGCCAGAGCAGCGAACAGTTTTGACTGGGCTGAGCGGGAACTGTGCTTCAGCAGAGGTAGGGGAGCCAGCAGGCCAGAGGTGGATGAACGCAATGCCCTCGTTTGAGTGTAGGGACTGATCAGAGCCTGAAGGTACGGAGGTGCCGTTCCCCTCACAGCTCCGTAGGCAAGCACCATGGTCTTGTAGCAGTGTGCGGAGGAGCGGGGTGACGTGAGAGAACTTGGGAAGGTTGAACACCAGACGGGCTGCGGCATTCTTTTTACATTTACATTTTAGTCATTCTGGATGAGTTGTAGGGGTTTAATGGCACAGGCAGGGAGCCCAGCCAACAGCGAGTTGCAGTAATCCAGACGGGAGATGACAAGTGCCTGGATTAGGACCTGTGCCGCTTCCTGTGTAAGGCAGGGTCGTACTCTCCGAATGTTGTAGAGCATGAACATACAGGATCGGGTCACCGCCTTGATGTTAGCGGAGAACGACAGGGTGTTGTCCAGGGTCACGCCAAGGCTCTTCGCACTCTGGGAGGAGGACACAACGGAGTTGTCAACCGTGATGGCGAGATCATGGAACGGGCAGTCCTTCCCCGGGAGGAAGAGCAGCTCCGTCTTGCCAAGGTTCAGCTTGAGGTGGTGATCCGTCATCCATACTGATATGTCTGCCAGACATGCAGAGATGCGATTCGCCACCTGGTTATCAGAAGGGGGAAAGGAGAAGATTAGTTGTGTGTCGTCTGCGTAGCAATGATAGGAGAGGCCATGTGAGGATATGACAGAGCCAAGTGACTTGGTGTATAGCGAGAATAGGAGAGGGCCTAGAACTGAGCCCTGGGGGACACCAGTGGTGAGAGCAATCATGTTTAATAATCTCCAGCGCTGCTTAGAAATCGTTGGGGATGTGTCTGCTGTGTGCATGCAGAATAAAATAATGGACATGGGGTTCTGCTGTGACTTCTACAACGCTGTCACTGAGAGGTTTACCAGACGAATGGACTTAATTTACAAGTAAAGGTAGGCCTAAATGCATTTTCCTTAGCAATTTCTGTTGAATCATGAGAATGGACAACATCTCTTTGAATGCATTTGATTTATCAAGCTAGAATATTGTTTTGATAAGACACTTTTTGACGTTTTGAACTGCATTTTTTGTCATTTCAATTGTTGATATGTACATTTTGTTAGAACCTTTTTTATTATATATGTGTGTGTAATAATGTTTGTGACCGCCGCACATTGGACGAATTGTAAATCCATTGTGAAAGGCTATGGAGTTTGCGTTGCAAATTATTCCGATGAAATGTGTCCATATATTGGTATTTTAGTGCCACCTATTGGTTGTAACTGTGGATGCTACATCGGTTTAAGGCTGTGCTGAGTTGAGCAGTGTGTCACGCCCTGACTCAGGGGACGTTTATTTGTTGAGTCAGGGTGTGTATATTCCGTGTTGTGTTGTTTTCTATGTTTTAGATCTAGAATGTGTAGATCTATGTTGGCCGGGGTGGTTCCCAATCAGAGGCAGCTGTAGCTCATTGTCTCTGATTGGGGACAATACTTAGGCAGCCTTTTGGCACCTGTTAGTTGTGGGATCTTGTTCCGTGTTTTGGTATGTTAGTGTGCTACCTTGGACTTCACGTTTCGTTTGTTGTTTTTGTCGTGTGTTTATTTGTTTAATAAATAAACATGTATGCTTATCACGCTGCGCCTTGGTTCATCAACGATCATGACAGAAGATCCCACCAAACGAGGACCAAGCAGCGTGCCCAGGAAGAGCATATAGCGATGTCACAGGTGGGCAAATGGTGGTCATTGGAGGAGATATTCGCGGGGAAAGGGCCATGGGCGAAGGTAAATGCCCAGGCAGGTGAGGAACAACGGCAACACGGAAGCCGGCCGAGGAAGAAGCCCGAGAAGCAGCCCCAATAATTTTTTTTTTGGGGGGGCTAAAGGGGTGGTCGGGGAGCGATAGAGAAGAGCCCCAACCACTGCACCCGGTTGGGTTTCGGATTGGGTCCCCACGACCTTGGGAAGAGGAGTGGGAACAGTACTACACTGAGGAGTCGGAGGATGACGACGACGACGAGTGTCTGTTCCCTAACTCGTGGGGGCTCCCGGAGGAGTCCTCACGGGAAGAGGAGTGCCGACGACGGAGACCCGAGAGGCAACCCCAAGAAAATTTTGGGGAGGGGCACACGGTGTGGACGACGAGGCAGCAGGAGGCAGCGACAGGGCAGATCTGCAGGTTAGGAGAGGAGGCCACCAGGTTACGGGGGCTATTGGTTCAGAGGGAGCAGGAGTTATTAGGTCAGAGGGAGGCGCTACAGGAGGCTATAAGGGAGAAGGAGAGTGTAGAGGCACGGCGAGAGGAGCTGGTTAGGCAGCAGAAGGAGCGGGGGTTTATAAAGGAACCCAGTCCCACTCCTTGCACCAAGCAAGTGGTGCGTGTCGCCAGTCCGGTCCGGCCCGTTCCTGCTCCCCGCACTAAGCCAGTGGTGCGTGTTCCCAGTACGGCCCGACCCGTTCCTGCTCCCCGCACTAAGCCAGTGGTGTGTGTTACCAGTATGGTCCGGCCCGTTCCTGCTCCCCGCACTAAGCCAGTGGTGCGTGTTCCCAGTACGGCCCGACCCGTTCCTGCTCCCCGCACTAAGCCAGTGGTGTGTGTTCCCAGGACGGTCCGGCCCGTTCCTGCTCCTCGCATCAAGCCAGTGGTGCGCGTCGCCAGCCCGGCCCGGCCTGTTCCTGCCCCTCGCACCAAACCAGTGGTGCGCGTCGCCAGCCCGGCCCGGCCTGTTCCTGACCCTCGCACCAAGCCAGTGGTGCGCGTCGCCAGCCCGGCCCGGCCTGTTCCTGCCCCTCGCACCAAACCAGTGGTGTGCGTCACCAGCCCGGCCGGCCTGTTCCTGCCCCTCGCACCAAACCAGTGGTGCGCGTCGCCAGCCCGGCCCGGCCTGTTCCTGTCCCTCGCACCAAGCCAGTGGTGCGCGTCGCCAGCCCGGCCCGGCCTGTTCCTGCCCCTCGCACCAAGCCAGTGGTGCGCGTCACCAGCCCGGTCCGGCCTGTTCCTGCTCCTCGCACCAAGCCAGTGGTGCGCGTCGCCAGCCCGGTCCGGCCCATTCCTGCTCCCCGCACCAAGCCAGTGGTGCGTGTGTCCAGTCCGGCACGGCCCGTGCCTGTTCCACCAGTGCCAGGTCCGGCACCGGTCAGCTGCTCCACTCCGGAGCCAGAGCAATCCACTCCACCGGGGTCCAGTCCTACTCCGGTCAGCGGATCCACTCCGGAGCCAGAGCAATCCGCTCCACCGGGGTCCAGTCCAGCTCCGGTCAGCCGCTCCACTCCGGAGCCAGAGCAGTCCGCTCCACCGGTGCCTGATCCAGCTCCGGTCAGCGGCTCCACTCCGGAGCCAGAGCAGTTCGATCCACCGTCGTCGGGTCCAGCTCCAGTCAGCGGTTCCAGTCCAGACCCAGACGTCAGCCCCTCTCCAGGTTTGGGGTCTCCCACACCAGGGTCCAGACAGGGCTTGGTACGTCGTGGGAGGAAGGAGAGGGGAAGCAGCGCGCCGAGGTCCAGACCAGACCAGGGGCGCAACAGGGAGGTGGAGAGTAAGTGGTGGTCACGCCCGGAGCCGGATCCGCCTCCGACCCGGCACCTACCCTGTTATGTTTATGTGGCGCGGTCGGAGTCCGCACCTTTGGGGGGGGGTACTGTCATGCCCTGACTCAGGGGACGCTTATATGTTGAGTCAGGGTGTGTATATTCCTTGTTGTGTTGTTTTCTATGTTTTAGATCTAGAATGTGTAGATCTATGTTGGCCGGGGTGGTTCCCAATCAGAGGCAGCTGTAGCTCGTTGTCTCTGATTGGGGACCATACTTAGGCAGCCTTTTGGCACCTGTTAGTTGTGGGATCTTGTTCCGTGTTTTGGTATGTTAGTGTGCTACCTTGGACTTCACATTTAGTTTGTTGTTTTTGTTGTGTGTTTATTCGTTTAATAAACATGTATGCTTATCACGCTGCGCCTTGGTCCGTCTCGTTCGTCAACGACTGTGACACAGTGTGCCATTTTTACATTTGGTGAAAATTATTTGTCAATTTCGGTTAATAGCCTATGTCACTCTGGTTGTTGGAGTTATCTGTTTTATAGTGAATTTGGTTTATTTGTAAATCTGGCTTTGATAATAGCCAGTGCTTACCCAGCCACCGACCTCACCGCACGTCACTGGTGTGTGTGTGTGCGTGTGTGTGTGTTTCCGTTGTTCAGTTCCAGGTATGCGAGCGCCACATTATGTAGACACCCAAATGAGCACAGCTACCCCAGGCAATACCCACACAACATGTTTAGGCAATACACATGCGCAAAATATGAAATCCACTCAATGCAACAAATGTCAGTTAGGCCAGGGTTCCCCAAACTCGGTTAGGCAAAGCACCGAGGCCTATGCTGAACCCTGTCCATTAACAGTCACTGGAGTCAGGAATGGCCACACATGTCAACGATTTGAATGGATGAGGCCTTTCCTGTGGTTTTGATGCAGTTTTAGCAAATTTTGTGATTTTGAGCATAAAAACCCCCAGAATCACTGAGAAAAAACATTAGATAACAAAAAAACGATTGACCATTTTTTGTGTGGCTTTTTTATAACAGCTGTATTTATTAGATTATCACAGGGTAAGTACTGCCTACCCTGCCTACCCTGACTGCACTTCACTGACACGTACGCATGCGCACATGCAGATTAAAGGAGGATAGATTCTTTAAACTTTGTTTTATTAAATAGCATATGGGTGTTTAAATATACGTCACTAGGTCCAGTCACTTAGCTCTAAGTACAAATCAAAGCCCCTCAGTTGTGTGGAGATGAAAAAGAGACTGTTCTCTTGCCTTTAATCTTGTGTTGTCTCTCTTGTCTTTTGAACACACAAGGCTACGATAAGCTGTCAATAGGAGCAAATGATTGCATCAAGCAAAACAAGGTCCTTCAAATAAACCCAGCCTTCAACACTTTAGTCTCACATTGCCACACTTCCAAGAATCAAGTTCAATTTCAGAATGACCATGTGAACGCCGGAAATCGAGGTTCAAGTAAAATATTGAATTCTCACTGAGTTTGTTTTGTTGGATTCCTTTGCACAATAACAATAACATGTTCTCTTCAGCAAACTCGCAAACAAGATATGATACTTCCTGCAGGTCAAATCAGAGGCTTCACTTTTGCCCTATATCTTACAAATGCACAATTTTCACAGTTGGGATCTCAACCCCCGTAATCTAAGGATCTCAACCCCCGTATTCTAAGGATCTCAACCCCCGTAATCTAAGGATCTCAACCCCCGTAGCCTAAGGATCGCAACCCCTGTAGTCTAAGGATCTCAACCCCCGTAATCTAAGGATCTCAACCCCCGTAGTTGAAGGATCTCAACCCCTGTAGTCCAAGGCTGTTGTTCCGTTTCATTATTTGCTGTTCCCTCGTCAAGTTAGCACATAACCCCTCCCCCTTCCTCTCTTTTTGCCTTCTTTCTTTCTACACCCCTCCTCTCACCACTCATCCCTTCCTCCCCCTCTCCTCCTCTGAAGGATAGCGTCCTTGGAGAGCTCCAGCTATGATGAGGTGACCACTGCTGCAGTTATATCATGGTAACGTACATTCTTGGGCTGTGGCACGGCTCGTCCCAAAGGCAGTGCTTAATTTGTAAATTGGGAGGAACCGGAACAAAAAGTGAGCCTGAGAGAGGGGTGATCTATGGGGCTCTGAGGTACCGGAATGCATGAAAAAAAAAATCACCTAAAGCATTGCATGCTGGCATAGAGCAGTAGAGTAGAGGCACTTGCAGAAGTTGCACACATGGGAAACATTTTTTGAAGCCTAGGGTCCGGGAAAAATGTGGCCTTTAAAAACTAATTTTATGCAATTCTACATCATTTTAGATGACTGGAGACTTGAGCAGAATCTTTTTTAATACCTCACAAATTATCAAAATGAAAGGCTACTTTGACACTGACAATCTGAGAATCTGAGATCAATAAAAACAACCTTGTCTTGAATCCATCAATAGCCTAGGCCTGGGTGTGTGGAGAGACACATATTGTACAATATGAGGAGGAAATTATAGTCCTAAAAAAGCTTTCCAGTCTCACTGACTCACCCAATGATGCACAGCTCACTGACCGGCGATGGCCGATGCGCTCATGCCAAAAGCTTATCGCTCTCCTGTTTCACTTTGTAAACCAATGCTGTTCGATCAATAGGCCTATTTGGAAGTTGATAACTTGGTAGCCTACATACAGATTAGTCTTTTTTCAGCAGGATCCATTTGCTTTCCAAACTGTGTTTTCCCATGATTTTATTAGAAATATTGCAAAAGGCCTGTTTTGGCTGCATGCTGTTCACTGACAGATTTGCCGCGCGTTCCCGACTGTAGGCATGCCTTGTGATTGGGCTACACACAATCCACAGCTAGGCTATTTTTTTAAAATAAGCTATTGATCATCTGTGGCTAAATTATAGGCCTACTGCTGGTGTAGTATTCTGAATTATTTCATTTCTTTCTGAACAGACAGCAGTAATTTGGCAAATGTATTTCAATTTATCAGGGGTGCTGCGGCACCTCCCGAACCCTTCGCTCGGCTATAATTCTATAAGGAAATAAATGATGAAGTGCAATGCTGGAAAGATGACAGTTGCAGGCTCATGTCTGTCAGAGCAGAGAGAGGGAAAGATCATAGAAAGTGAATTTCATTCTAGTTCTGTGAGAGATACAGGCAAGCTTCTCTCTCTCCACAGCAATGGCCACGCGTTGGTCTATATAGGCTACAATGTTGCGCAAACCATAAACCCGGGCCGGCCCAACACTAATCAATTATTAGAATATCAGGCACGTTTTCACATTACGTTTTTTAGGGGGCAGCCAGGACAATTACAGAGTCAACTTGAATTAACTCTGATTGCTTTTATTCAAATTTTGACATTGTAAACAGCAACAACAAAAAACTCTCATGCCACGAGAGGTATCGGATCCTGGCAAATGGGTTCTGTATGAAACAGTCCAAAACTGAGAGGTGCCAGATCCTGTTCCAGCAGGATCCAGTTCAAATTAAGCACTGCCCAAAAGCCTACAAAGCTTGGGGCCAAAGTTCCACACTCTGAGACTAAACTCTGACGAACAGACACGTCTCACAGTGCGAATTGAATCTGAATATGAGAGAGATCATTATTTTGCTGGACACTTGCCTGTTCTCATTATAGTAGTGGTGTTGTGGAGTGTTATGGATGTTTGAATAATTTACACATCTCACAGAGACCAAAGAGGTGGGCTTGGGTCATTGGTAGGTTTTACTGGCTGCATTATAAGCAGCTAGTGCTATGTAACCATAATATAATGTTGCTCGATGTTATTGATTCACTGAAGAATATGGAATCGATTCACCTTCCAGTGGAGACGTTTGATGGGATTACCTACTAGCAAAGCTCTGTGTGGTCTGATCTCTCAAAATGACCATACAGGATCCATGTAGGATCTTAATTTGAGTAAGTTCGCTACAGCAGGAAAATAATGTTGCAGCAACAGGAAATTTGAATTATTATGTGGATTATAATTTATAGACATTTTTGTAGGGGTTGATATATTTTTCATAAGGGAAAATCAAGTCTGAAACTTCAAAGTGGAAATTACATACTTCAGAGGCCTTTTTAAACCTCAAAAACACTACAAGTTTTACATTTCCTGCAACAGGGTGAACAAATTAAGATCCTACATCTGTATATGTGAATTTTCAATAACGTTCTGTCGATTCACTCAGCTATCAATACAACTCCATTCGACTGCATTACTCCCAAACATAGCTCCATAATCAATTCGCCCGCCACTGAAATTGTGATTCACCACTATATCTCTTTATGGTTCAAATCTCTTGAGACAAGCAGATATTAATAGTTGAGGTGATTTGTATTACCATCTCTCAGCTCCTACTCAATAGTAGTACTTATATTCCTGGGATGTCAGAAATATGGGATGTCTGTTCTTTATGTGTTTGCAGATAAAAACATCCCCCGTCATGTGTAACCTCTGCTGTAATGGCCTGTATGAATCCCCATAAACCACCACTAACCTGGTCATGGCTCAACCGGAAAGCCAATTGAGCCATTTGGCTTTCCGGTTGCGTCATGGATCAACCGGAAAGCCAAAAGCCACCAATCCCTGAAGAGACTGCTTCTCAACTCGTATATTGTTGTTGTCTCTATTTATGACATTGATTTGAGTTACTTTCGAGATGGAGTCACAGATTACGTAGTTTAATTTTTTTAAATATTTTTTTATATATTTTGGATTTAATATGTACGGAGCTTGATGACATTTCTGTTCAGTTTTCCTCCCTTATAATTTTGAGACGGTTGAATGGATGTTACCTCACTGGTAACAAGTTTGAGGGAACTCATAACCTTATGGTGAACATTACTTTGGAACGAGTTAGCAGTTCACATATGAAAATAGTGTCAGTCTAGCCATTAAGAATCAGAAGCCAACTACATGAATTTCCAATGTAGAGAGTGGTCCTTCAGAGCTGCTTTTCACCTTCTATCAATCCATCATTACTTTCCCACCTTCCTTCTCCTAATGGATAGAAAGGAACACACACCCTGAATTACTCTAACCACAGCCTTGTAAAAGGAAGCTATACAATAAGTCTAGCACATCTCTTCTAGTGCATGGTAACGGAAGCTTAAGGACACAAAATGCTCAAAATGCTACAGAGTTTGTTTTCTGAGTGATCACAACTGCCTTAGTAAATGTATGAATTTCTTAACCCTAATTTTTAAACAGTCAGACAATGTGATTAAGCTATGCCTCAACATACGATTACTTTTCTAGTGTTTCTAAATAATGACGATGGAAGTAATTCTGTCTCTAAATGGCCCTGGGCCAGGCTGGTTGCCTGTGATGTCATTAGGTAATCTAATTTAGTAATGACCTCATGGGTCATTCATGTACCTCTCACATTCACAGAGAGGAGTATTGTTGGAACAACACGATGTGTCCCTGACTTCCTGTTTCATGTCTTTGTTTGTTCGTTTTTTAAGAAAAATAGTTTTGTGCAGAGAGATGGATTCCAAAAGTCTGCGCTGTGAAATGAAATAGTGGTGAGTTTTCAGAGGGTTTGCTGTGTGAGGAAAGAGGAAATGTTGGGCCTTTGTATTTTCAGCTGATCCGTGCTCTGAGACTGTCTGGCTGTCGAGAGTACAGCGGCACAGATTCACGGGGGATCAAATATCTCCTGCAATTAGCTCTCCTATCCCCATATCTGCTCTGTCGGGGGATCCACTCTCTCCTCTCTCAGAAGCCTTACATGGGTAATGGCCTCAAACAGCCTCATCCGGATGCCCTGCGCTGCCATCATGTCTGCTTAGCTTCCTGCTTCTCTCTCATACGCACTCCTTTTTTCTCCCCTCTCCCTTTCTCTCTCCCTCTCCCTTTCTCTCCCCCTCTCCCTTTCTCTCCCCGTCTCCCTTTCTCTCCCCCTCTCCCTTTCCCTCCCCCCTCTCCCTTTCTCTCCCCCCTCCCTTTCTCTCTCCCTCTCCCTTTCTCTCCCCCTCTCCCTTTCTCTTCCCCTCTCCCTTTCTCTCCCCCCTCTCCCTTTCTCTCTCCCTCTCCCTTTCTCTCCCCCTCTCTCTTTCTCTCCCCCTCTCCCTTTCTCTCCCCCTCTCCCTTTCTCTCCCCCTCTCCCTTTCCCTCCCCCTCTCCCTTTCTCTCCCCCCTCCCTTTCTCTCGCCCTCTCCCTTTCTCTCCCCCTCTCCCTTTCTCTCCCCCTCTCCCTTTCTCTCCACCTCTCCCTTTCTCTCCCCCTCTCCCTTTCTCTCTCCCTCTCCCTTTCTCTCCCCCTCTCCCCCTCTCCCTCTCTCTCCCTCTCCCTTTCTCTCCCCCTCTCCCTTTTTCGCCCCCTCTCCCTTTCTCTCCTCCTCTCCCCTTCTCTCCTCCTCTCCCTTTCTCTCCCCCTCTCCCTTTCTCTCCCCCTCTCCCTTTCTCTCCCCCTCTCCCTTTCTCTCCTCCTCTCCCTTTCTCTCCTCCTCTCCCTTTCTCTCCCCCTCTCCCTTCCTCTCTCCCTCTCCCTTTCTCTTCCCCTCTCCCTTTCTCTCCCCCTCTCCCTTTCTCTCTCCCTCTCCCTTTCTCTCCCCCTCTCTCTTTCTCTCCCCCTCTCCCTTTCTCTCCCCCTCTCCCTTTCTCTCACCCTCTCCCTTTCTCTCCCCCTCTCCCTTTCTCTCTCCCTCTCCCTTTCTCTCCCCCTCTCCCTTTCTCTCCCCCTCTCCCTTTCTCTCCCCCTCTTCCTTTCTCTCTCCCTGTCTTTGTTCTTCCTCATCCCTCTCTCTTATCCTCCTTTGTCAGCAGTCTTGATGGAGTCAGTGTAGCACTCAGTTCTCCTTATATGGATTCTTCTAGAAACCTTCTATCTCCTCTCTCCATATCCCTGCCAAACCTAACTGTTTTTTTTCCCATACACATTTTTCAGCTCCACCTGCCAGGAGCTGAGAGTAGGGACTATCCATCTTCAGGGCAGACTTTGGCACGCTGGATGTTAAATTAAAAACATATCGCCCAAAGAACTGGGTCATATGCACTTAAAGTATTGAAGACACAGTTTAGAAAATAAACATCATCAATCACAGGCTCCAGTCCACAATGCTTTGTGAATACTGCTCCAGCCTGATGCTGCATCACCATAGCCAATTATAGTGGTGACAGTTGGGAAAGTTTGTTTGTTGTGCAGCTAAAAGTCTCCAAATGTCACTACTTTTATGACGCTGTCCCAGAGGAGAACCTTTGGGCTGTCTTTCATCCGATATTTGGACACTGTCAAACAAATGTGATGGATGTGCTCATTGCAAATAAGCAAATTAATGCATGGTGAGAGAGCTGGTGTCACGCCCTGACCTATAGAACTCTAGTTAGTTTGGTCAGGGTGTGAATATCATGTGTGTGTTGATTCTGTTTGTATTTCTATGTTTGGCCGGGTGTGGTTCCCAATCAGAGGCAGCTGTCGCTCGTTGTCTCTGATTGGGGATCATACTTAGGCAGCCAGTTTTCCTGCCTGTGTTGTGGGATCTTGTTTTGTGCTCGGTGAGTTTGGCTTGTGTGTATAGCCTTCCGACGTCACGTTTCGTTTATTGTTTTGTCGAGTGTTTATTAAGTTTAAATAAACATGTATGCATATCACGCTGCGCCTTGGTCCGTCCCGTCTATGAACGAACGTGACAGAAGATCCCACCACCAATGGACCAAGCAGCGTGCCCAGGAGGAGCATAGAGTATGGACTTGGAGGGAAATAAGAGAGGATCTGGCCAAGCAGATGGAGGCCCTGAAAGGGATCAGGGTGGAGAAGGAGAGACAGCCCCAAGAAATGTTTTGGGGGGGCTAAAAGGGTGGTCGGGTAGCGACAGAGAGGAGCCCCAACCACTGCACTCGTGGGGGCTCAAAGAGGAGTCCTCACTGGAGGAGGACGGGGCGCGGAGTGTAAAGGACGGAGACAGTCGTAGACCTCAAGCACCGGTTCCCAGTCCGGTACGCCCCGTACCTGCTTCCCGCACCAAGCCAGTGGTGCGTGTTCCCAGTCCGGCCCGGCCCGTTCCTGCTCCTCGCACCAAGCCAGTGGTGCGTGTCGCCAGCCCGGTACGCCCCGTACCTGCTCCCCGCACCAAGCCAGTGGTGCGTGTTCCCAGTCCGGCCCGGCCCGTTCCTGCTCCTCGCACCAGACCAGTGGTGCGTGTTCCCAGTCCGGTCCGGCCCGTTCCTGCTCCTCGCACCAGACCTGTGGTGCGTGTTTCTAGTCCGGCACGGCCCGTGCCCGTTCCACCGGTGCCTGGTCCAGCACCGGTCAACGGTTCCACTCCGGAGCCAGAGCAGTCCGCTCCACCGGTGCCAAGTCCAGCTCCGGTCAACGGTTCCACTCCGGAGCCAGAGCAGTCCGCTCCACCGGTGCCAAGTCCAGCTCCGGTCAACGGTTCCACTCCGGAGCCAGAGCAGTCCGCTCCACCGGTGCCTGATCCAGCTCCGGTCGGTTGCTCCACTCCGGAGCTGGAGCGGTCCGCTCCACCGGTGCCCAGTCCAGCTCCGGTCAGCAGCTCCACTCCGGAGCCAGAGCAGTCCGCTCCACCGGGATCCGGTGCAGCTCCGGTCAGCGGCTCCACTCCGGGTCCAGACGTTAGCCCCTCTCTAGGTTCGGAGTCTCTCACACCAGGGTCCAGACAGGGATCAGTGCATCGTGGGAGGACTGAGAGGGGAAGCTCCGTGTTGAGGTCCAGACCGGTCCAGGGGTGCAACGCGGAGTCAGTAAGGGAGGAGACGGCAAGCCCGGAGCCGGAGCCGCCACCGAGGCTGGAAGCCCACCCGGACCCTCCCCTGTTAAGTCAGGTTTGTGCGGCCGGAGTCCGCACCTTTGGGGGGGGGGGGGTACTGTCACGCCCTGACCTATAGAACTCTAGTTAGTTTGGTCAGGGTGTGAATATCATGTGTGTGTTGATTCTATGTTTGTATTTCTATGTTTGGCCGGGTGTGGTTCCCAATCAGAGGCAGCTGTCTGATTGGGGTCGGGTTTGGCTTGTGTGTATAGCCTTCCGACGTCACGTTTCGTTTATTGTTTTGTCAAGTGTTTATTAAGTTTAAATAAACATGTATGCATATCACGCTGCGCCTTGGTCCGTCCCATCTATGAACGAACGTGACAGCTGGGCTGTTATTTTCCAAACCCATTGTTTTGCAATGAAAAGTTACTGTATACCGAGCCCAACAATCCAACAATTTAGATCAATAAACTCAGCCAGAGACAACAAGGGTCCACAGGTAATGTAGATGTTTGTTTTATTTATTGATCATCCATCCATGTAGATTGTGTCCCCAACATGGCTACATGATTCCTTTGAATAATTATTTACATTGAGCTTATCTCCAATTCATATCATATTATTCTTTATACTTGAAAAGGCATTTGAATATCATTTGAATAAGCTGTTCTTGCATTATTTCAACTTTGACATACAGTCTGTGTTGACTGAAAATACAGGAACTGCCAACCCAATAAGTACTATAACACATTATTGTTGTGTCACATCCCAACATGCAATTTATTCAACACTATGTAAATCTTAGCTGATCTGTGTTATAATCCTGGCTGTCTGAACTGTTCTTTAGTGTATGATGTGACCTCGAGTCCCCTTCCAAAAGTAATGGGGGCTCAAAGTGACGATTGCCACTTGGCCGATGCAGACGAGGCGCTGTCATGTGACTGTATCAAACTAGGGCCTAAACTGAGCCGTTTCACATGGCTGTCAACTCTGAGCTACAATAATCCTTATGGACGTATGATCCAAACATGACGGGACAGATATCCTATTGTCATTACATTACAGTAGCTACACACTGCCATTCCTTTATTGATTCTGAAAGGTGGTTCTGAGATTGATTTCAGTACCGTCAGACCATATCGTAACAGAAGTGCTCCATGTCTTTCATCTTACAAAATATATATATATATATTGAAACAAACTTTCCGAGGACAATGTCAAAGTTACTGTATTTTCACATGATGAAAAAAATATAGGAACACATTTCAAGGAATGATACACCTGTCCTAGTTTACATCTATAAAACGTCTTACTGATATGAAAAACCTTGGTACGTTATATTATCATGATGATTATAGCTATGCTAGTAGCCTCAAGAAAATCATATCAGATTCAGACAGATCTATTCTCAAAGCCCTTTCACACTTTCCTACAGACAACCACCCACAATTCACCGTCTGAAAGGGCACCAGTAGGACTAATTATCGTCCAACATAACATTCCCTGGTCTTGCCGCAGTGTAACAAATTCTTTAGCACTTTGGTACCGCTATTGTAAATCATTATGAAAGGCCTGGAGGTGTGGTGTTGAATGCAGTACATTCACAGCCTACATTATGAGTTTATGTAGTAGAGGCTTGTATGCAGCGAGAAATAAGCAGGATTTTGTTGTTGATATATCCTCATCTATCTCTGTGCGGTGGCTGATGGTTTCTCATAAGGAGTGGGCTGGCATGCTGGAAGGCTGTAGGGAGAAAGGGGAAAGGGGGGTAGTATTTGTAGACCTTATTAAAGGCCCCTCTTAGCCTGCTGTTTCCTTGTGGCCCACTCCCAGAGGAGGTTCTCTTTACTGCCTGATCTCCACACTGCCTGATTGGTCATGAAACAAGCCACAGTAGAAATGAATGGTAATGCAATATCCGAGAGGAACAGCGTCTGTCCTCGCAATGAGGACCCCACTCCCACTGGGGATCAGGGAGGACAGAAGGTAAGAGGGAGGGGAAAGATCCAACTTGAAAGAAGGATAGTGGAGAGGAAGAGGGAAGGAGCAAGAGAGAGGTGAAAGAGGGTGGCGAGAGAGTGAGTGAGAGTGTGAGAGCGAGAGAGAGGGGGGAGAGAGAGGGGGGGAGAGAGAGAGAGAGGGAGGGAGAGAGAGAGAGAGAAATAGGGAAAGAGAGAGAGAGGGAGAGAGAGAGAGAGGGGGAGAGAGAGAGAGAGAGAGAGAGGGAGAGAGAGAGAGAGAGAGAGAGAGAGAGAGAGAGAGAGAGAGAGAGAGAGAGAGAGAGAGAGAGAGAGAGAGAGAGTTATCATATTTGCTGCCCTGCCATGTGGGTTTATTGCACTGGGACATATTCAGGAGAAACAGGGAGCTTAATAAAAGGAAAGAAATAGATGAGTAAATCTGGGGGCTTCCTCTCTACCGTCCCACTCCTCCTCTCATTCATTTCTGCTTGTCAGGCACTTTCATTTGGAGACCATTAAAGTGGTGAATAGAGTAACTCAAAGCAATGATAATCAAGAGGAGACTGAGTAGACGCTTTATAATTACCACTGCATTGAATACTGCGCCATGAACCGCAACATTGATGAAGCCGATCACAAATCATCATCGCTGACGTCTCCTCACACCCATTTAGAAGTTCATCACACATCTTCACACTTATTTGAGTGACTACCAGTATGCACATGACTCACTGCAAATTATCACAGCAGTGTACAACCCATTAAAATCCATCACAGCGATGCCACAGACATCATACTCTCTTTCATACAGCAAAACCCCTTATAATTCATCAGACCTCCAGGAAACTCCATTCAGACCTTTCATCACTGACTCAGCCCCATGACATTAGGTTCATGGACTCATACTGCGGCAATGTCAATACTCATCAGAATGACTAATGAATTACCCAGACACTAACCCCTACAATCTCAGTTGACTCCTTGCTATGGACACTCAAAACATCCCATCATATGCTTCACTAGCTCAACAACATTCCCCATTGTCCTCCTTCGTCATTCACTGCCTGCCCACAATGGACTAGAACCACTCAGTTGATACTCGATCAAGCACCTGAAAAACCCTGTTTACTTCTTGCATCCAATAATACCATCTCATCAGCGTGTACCCTTTAGCTTAGAGACTACTGCCCTACGTACATAGTCATTGAACACTGGTCACTTTAACACTTTAACTGTAGCTCAATTGGTAGAGCATGGCGCTTGTAATGCCAGGGTAGTGGGTTCGATCCCCGAGACCACCCATACGTAAAAATGTATGCGCACATGACTGTAAGTCACTTTGGATAAAAGCGTCTGCTAAATGGCATGTTATTATTATACTATTTTACCCACTTTATATGTATATACTGTATTCTAGTCAAGGACAATCCTATATAACTACTGCTGTACACACCTTTTCTATTCATATACTGTCCATACTGTCTATATACACTGAGTATACAAAACATTATACAAAACTTTCCATGACATAGACTGACCAGGTAAATCCAGGTGAAAGCCATGATCCCTTATTGATGTCACTTGTTAAATTCACTTCAATCACTGTAGATGAGACAGGTTAAAGAAGGATTTTGAGACAATTGAGACATGGATTGTGTATGTGTGCCATTCAGAGGGTGAATGGGCAAGACAAAAAATGTAAGTGTCTTTGAACGGGGGTATGGCAGGCGCACCATTTGAGTATGTCAAGAACTGCAATGCTGCTGGGTTTTTCACACTCAACAGTTTCCCATGTGTATCAAGAATGGTCCAACACCCAAAGAGTCCATGCCCCGATGAATTGAGGCTGTTCTGAGGGCAACAGAGCAGGGTGCAACTCAATATTAGGAAGGTGTTCTTAATGTTTGTAAACTCAGTGTGTATACTGTATATATTCGGGACTGACTCAGACATTGCTTATTCTGATATTTCTTAATTTATTTATTTTTACTTTTTGGATTATGTATGTATTGTTTTGTATTGCTAGGTATTATTACTGCACTGTTGGAGCTAGAAACACAAGCATTTTGCTGCACATACGATAACATCTACAAAACTGTGTATTTGATAACTTTCTGCATGCCCTCTAAGCTCGGGTGATTCAGCGCTATCTGTGACTGTAGCGCTCCCCCCAACGTGATATTAATTCACCTTGAGCCCCTGTGTCTGTACAGCAAACTGCTCCCCAAAGCTAGCAGATGGGGACGCATACAGGATTTGTGTGGGAATTTGTTTTTTAATGGCTCCTTCTGTTCAGGCGCATCATTATCTATCAATCAGCTGATTATTTACCCTCAGGTTATATTGCCAGTCACCCGCATCAGGGCTGGCACGCCCACTGAGATGTAGGTTATATGCAGGGAGGTCAAGGCTGTACAGGTGAAAAGGTATACTATCCATATGGAAGGTGTAATTACAGTATACTGTACGTAGGTTGAAGCCTTGGTTTAATCAAGTCCCTCCATAACCTCCACTGATTGCTAATGTCCCAGCCAGGATACATAAAGGCGTTAGAGGGATGGGACTCACAGTCTGCCAAACCTGGCAAGCTACACGTAGAAAAACGGGATCCAAAAGGGTTCTTCGGCTGTCCCCATAAAATAACCCTTTTTGGTTCCAGGTAGAACCCTTTGGGGTTGGAGGTGAAAGAAACGCACACCTATTTAGGCGAGGTGCTGGCTAACGGAGTAGACCACTTGATAAAGAAAAGGAGAGCCTCACACTCTAGGAGCTCAGATGCAATAATGTAATAACCTAATAACCAACGTTTCGACAGACAAGCTGTCTTCATCAGGGTATAATGCCAAACACTACGGGTCACTAGTTTATATAGTGTCAAAGGACACACACAGGTGTCTGTAATCATGGCCGGGTGTGGCCTGATATCATTGGTTAATTCACAGATAAACAGAGCATAGAAATGCAGATAGAATGGTGCACCAGATAGAAATGTTCTCCCTGTTTCATTATTTGTTTCAGTCGTAGGTAGTATTTCGTATTTTTGCTGTCAGACGGTTTTTGGAGACTTATTTGCTCTGCCTTTCATTTATCGTGAAGTCCGTTATTTTGTATTCTGGCTTCGGGACCACCAGTAAAGATCCTTGTTTCACCATCTCTGCCTACTGCCTACTGTATATCCTGCACCGCACCTCGGTCACACCTCACACCAACCCTTACAGAACACTGAGCCAATATGGACCCAGCGGAGGCCGCACAGTATCGGAGCGCATTGGCAACACAGGGACCGCAGCCTGCAGCAGAGCATCGAGAATCTCTGCCAGCTGACGATTGCCGTGCAGAGCTGGGTGGACACCCGACCAGCCCCGGCAGCCAGCGGAGCGGAAGCCGCGGCATTGGCGTCTCCAGTCTCGCCTGCGACATCGTAGGAACCCTGCCTACCACCTCCGGAGAGGTATGACGGACGTCCAGAAGGCTGCAGGGAATTCCTCACCCAGTGTTCCCTGGTATTCAGCCTACAACCCTCCTCCTTCCCGACTGAGCAGGGCCGGGTGGCTTACATAATCACTCTGTTGATGGGTCGGGTCCTTTCCTGGGCTACCGCGGAGTGGGAGAGCCAAACTCTGCGTGCTCCGACTCACCCGGGAGCTACGCAAGGTGTTCAATCAATGATGTGCTCCGGGACCTCCTCGACTACAGCGTCTTCGTGTATTTGGATGACATCCTAATATTTTCAAAGGACATGAGTGAACACCAGCAGCACGTTCAGCAGGTCCTCCAATGCCTTCTCCGTCACCAGCTACATCAAGGCGGAGAAGTGCATGTTCCACACAGAGACAGTCTCCTTCGTGGGGTTCATTGTCACCCAAGGGGACCTACGGATGGACCCAGCCAAGTTCAGCGCGGTACTGGATTGGCCCCAGCCCTCATCCCTCAAGCAACTACAGCAGTTTTTAGGGTTGGCTAATTTTTATAGCCGATTTATTGGCAATTTTAGCTCCCTAGCCGCTCCCCTGACAGCCTTCACCCAGACAAGCGTGCGCTCCTTCGCCTGGACCCAGGAAGCGGGGAACGCATTTGATGCGCTTAAACTGCGCTTTACATCGGCCCTGGTCCTAGGGCATCCTGATCCATCCCTGCCGTTCATTGGGGAGGTGGATGCTTCAGACGTTGCGGTGGGAGCAATCCTGTGTCAGCGGTTCCTCATAGACGGTAAGACTCACCCCTGCTCGTTTTTCTCCCGTCGGCTGTCCCCGGCGGAGTGGAATTACGACGTGGGGAACCGTGAGTTGCTAGCGGTCAAGCTCGCCCTGGGGGAGTGGAGGCATTGGCTAGAGGGGGCTGCATTCGACGTATGGACGGACCATAAGAACTTAGCCTACATTCAGGGGGCCAAGAGGCTCCACTCGCGCCATTCCAGGTGGTCGTTGTTCTTCACCAGGTTCCGATTCACCATCTCATACCATCCTGGTGGAGAGGGACGACCCCATTGTCCCCAACGCCCTGATTGCTGCTCCAGTTTCGTAGGGAATCGATAGGCTGGTCAGAGCAGCGCTACGGTGGGAGCCCGATCCGGGCGGAGGTCCATCGGAGAGGATGTACGTACCCAAGGTGGTGCGCTCGCGACTGCTTCAGTGGGCGCACGTGTCCGACCTCACCAGCCATCTGGAGGGCGCCAGGATGTTGGAGTTCCTGCGTAGGAGGTTCTGGTGGCCATCTGCTGAGGGGGATACGCGGTCCTTCGTGGCTGCTTGCCCGGGGTGCGCACGCACGAAGAGCTCACGTAAGCCCGCGGCAGGGCTGCTCCGACCCCTGCCTATCCCCAAGTGACCCTGGTCCCACATCTCGCAGGATTTAATTTCCGTCCTACCCCTCTCTGATGGATACACAGTCATCCTGGTCATTGTGGACCGGTTCTCGAAGGCTGCCCACTTCATTCCCCTTCCGCAGGCGTAGCCCGGCCCCGTTTTTTTGCCCAGGACAGAGGGTGTGGCTCTCCACGTGGGATCTTCCCCTCCGCGTGTAGTCCAGGAAGCTGTCCCCCAGTTCGTCGGGCCATTCAGAGTGGTCCGGCAAGTCAACCCAGTGGCCTACCGCCTGCAACTTCCCCCCACCATGTGGGTGCATCCTACATTCCATGTGTCCCTCCTCAAGCCCGTCGCCACCTGTCCCCTGGCTCCCCCTCCTCGTCCTGTTCCCCCGCTGCGCCTCGTCGGAGGGCAGCCGGCTTTTACTGTGGACCGGATCCTGGACTGCCGGCTGGTGGAGAGGGGTCTCCAATTTCTGGTGGACTGGGAGGGTTATGGGCCGGAGGAGCGGTCCTGGGTGCCCAGGAGGGACATTCTGGACCCAGGGCTGATAACAACGTCAGGGGGCACTATTACAGGAGGGGGTCGCAGTTCCGTAGCGACCCACTAGATGTCATCCTCCGACAACCTTAGGCACCTCCTCATTCACAATCTGGACTAATCACCTGTGTCTACCTGTTCACCTGTGTATTTATGCCCTCACTTCCCTGTGTTCCCTTGCTCAGTTTTCTCAGTTAGTTTATCTATGTCCAGAAGGACTACTCAGTGTCTGATCAGAGACCTATGTACAGGTACTTGAGAAGTATTCTCCCTGTTTCGTTATTTGTATCAGTCGTAGGTAGTATTTCGTATTTTTGCTGTCAGACGGTTTTTGGAGACTTATTTGCTCCGCCTTTCTTTTATCGTGATAAGTCCGTTATTTTGTATTCTGGCTTTGGGACAACCAGTAAAGATCCTTGTTTCACCATCTCTGCCTACTGCCTACTGTATATCCTGCACCGCACCTGGGTCACACCTCACACCAACCCTTACAGGTAGAGGCGCAAATAGACGTTGTGCAGGGATATTTTGGGGTCGTAAATCAGAGTTTACCAATTGATCGCTGAGATTTCTGCCCCACGAGAATACGACCAAGGGAGGGTCCGAAAACAGATTACCAATACTGTCATCGGATCTTAGAATGTGTCAATGTTTGTGAATTATTCCCTTAATTTGTTCAGAGCACTTTGAATAGCGTGTAGTTAGAATGCAAGAATGCTTTTTTTTGCGAGACTGTTGTTGAAAGAGATCATGTCTCGATTTGTTTTGAATTTTCTCAATGGCAGTATTAATCTGACCATTTTTGTACTCCCTCTCCTTTAATTTTCTTTGCGTCTCAGCCATATTTCTGTCTTTAATCTGATAGTTTTTTGCAAATTCTTTTGATTAGACAGAATTGGCTGTAGGGCAAACTGTTTTTATTGTGATTTTGCTATTTATTGTAAATGTTTGTAGGCCTATGTAGCCAAATTGTATCTATGATCGTATGCTATCCATTCATGTTTTTTGTATGCTCTGTTTATCTGTGAATTAACCAATGATATCAGGCCACACCCGGCCATGATTACAAACACCTGTGTGTGTCCTTTGACACTATATAAACTAGTGACCCGTAGTGTTTGGCATTATACCCTGATGAAGACAGCTTGTCTGTCGAAACGTTGGTTATTAGGTTATTATATTATTGCATCTGAGCTCATAGAGTGTGAGGCTCTCATTTTCTTTGTCAATAACCTTTTTGGGTTCCATGTAGAACCCTCTGTGGAAAGGGTTCTACATGGAACCCAAAAGGGTTCTACCTGGAACCAAAAAGTGTTATTCAAAGGGTTCTCCTATGGGGACAGCCGAATAACCTTTTAGGTTCTAGATAGCACCTTTTTTTCTAAGAGTGTAGATTAAGGCTCCTTGTGGATTTGTGATTAACCCCACCTACTGCTTACCATTTAGTCAGTCCTCCCTCTTCAATGCAGATGTGGATATAAGGTGAGATAAATAAATGAGAGATTTTAATGATAGGACATTTCACACTGTTTAACTGGTTGGCGTCAGAGAGTTACACCAATCTTGGCAGAATACGCTCATGTTGATGTGTAGAGTGAGTCATCACATTTACTCTGTTATTCCTGTGGCTAACGGTCATAAAAAGACAATTAAAGATGACAAAGATTTTTTGGCACGTCCATTATCCATAACAATCTCTCCGGAGGGATCATCCCCTAAATATTCTGCCTTGTTTTCTTGTCCTGTGTATTGGAGGAGGAGGGAGAGGTCATTACTTGATCTAAAGTCCCATGGTAATTGTAATTAGGGAGGGGGTTGGAGGTAACAGGCGACATGATAATCAATTTGAGGCTGTATTGGAAACGAGCTGCTGGGGTGCTCCAGCTCCCTATGAAGATACCAGATGTCCCCAGCCGTGTGTGGGCCTGTGAAGGGGGAACGGAGTGGAAGGGAGAGACAACAAGAGGGAGGGAAGGAGAGTATGTGCAGGAAAGGCTGCATGAGGCACATACTTTTAGCTGGATAGAGGATTTTTAGGGTGTGAGGATTTTTAGGGTGTGTGTATTGAGTGTGCGTGTTTGCTTGAGAGACAGTGCCATCTGCCAGCAGGACAGTCGGGGTTCAGCAGATGTGTTCTCTGACACTGGGGGCAGGATGAAGAGAGGGTTCTGACACCGTCTACCTCTGTGGGAGGGAGGAGACAGACGGCTGGGTGACTGGACAGCTGCATGGCACATGACACCCACATACGCACATACACACCATTCCACAAATGCGACACACACACACAGACACACGCACGCACAGATGCACATGTCAATACATACTAATACAGTATACATACTCACATGCTCACATAGACAAACATTGAACCTGTTGACACAGATACAGACCTCTTGTCCCAGAGCTCTGGCTTTTACCATTGGACCCTGAGGGGAAATGCCCTTTTGGGGACACAGGAGGGGGTGAAGGTCTGGTCAGGGCTGTCCTCATTTGGGTGGTGACTGGGTTGAGCTGTGTTGGCCAGTGACAGACAGACAGATTGACTGACAGACTTTGACTGACTGACAGACAGACAGACTTCAGGGCCAGCAGATGACAGGAGAGGCAGCTGTAGAGTACTCCAGACAGAGTTCATGTGTCTGGTCATTGAGCAGAGTAGAGCAGAGCAGCACAGACAGACAGAGTGAAGGAGAACTTTCAGATCTCAGTGAAAGGTCACCGTGAGCCCCGGCTGACAGACCGGCCCGGCCAGTCATCTGCGATTGGCCGCAGGGACCAGCGGGAACCCTGACTGCACATCTACGACCTTTAGAGAAGACACTTCCTGTCTACAGCGCCAGAAACAGTCTGTTAGTGTCTTGACTGAGGAGCGGGTGTGTGGCAGGGATATTCTACTCTAGTCTTCACAGGCTTTAGTGTCTACCAGTTTTCTAGCTTTCCTGGAGCTAAGGTTATCAAATGAAATCAAAGTGTCCGAGAATCTTATTCCCTCTTGGTTTATGGGTGTTGCTGCTGGTGGCAAGCACATACAAGCCTGAAAACTAGCAGACACTGTGGTCCTCGATGACATGAGTGTGACACTCCCTAGGAGCAGAGTTGTGACAACCCCTAGGAGCAGAGGTGTGACAACCCCTAGGAGCAGAGTGTAAAGCCTGTCTCTTAATTTAGGATAACACCACCTCTGTTACCATGGACAAACCACTGGACCATCCACTGTCCTAATCAAGAGACGTGTTAAATCTTATTAAGACTATTTTCTTTCGGAGTGCGACACGCACTGCTCATCCCAAGCCGACTTCCACCAACCAACCGCTCCTATTTTTAATTGGCGCTCATTAAAGAAAAATGCTGTTGTTGCTCCATTTTCAAAAAAAGTATCTCGAAATGGTAATTAATGGGGCATCTGTAAGAAAGCTGGCAATTAGCGAGACCTGACAGATGAGCAGGCCGTGGTGCCGGATGCTTTGATGACTCTGAAGTTCGGGAGAGCTGCATATTTGTTTTGCTTTAAGGGCTGCGGAGAGGAGGGGCACTGTTTGATTTAGGGCTAGAAACAGGGTTAGCAGTAAATGGGCTCCTTGCTTTCAATCAGCAGTGGCCAGGAAGAGATCATTATGCAGTTGTCAAGGTTCCTAAATTATTTACTGTACATTGCTTCTTTTTTTCCATCCACTCCAGTGTAAGTTTAGTCACGTGATGCTTAACTCTCCCTAGCACTCCTGTTCATATTATAGTCATATTATAGACAGTATTATCAAAAGAGATTACCAATCCAGAGATTATGGAAAATGAACTAACCCTGTTGTCCTTTTTGTGACAGGCGAGCCCGCGGTGATGAGGGGGAACAACTGTCTGAACGCAGCCAAGGCCTGCAACCTGAACGACACGTGTAAGAAGTACCGCTCGGCCTACATCAGCCCCTGCACCAGCCGTGTCTCCACTGCAGAGGTCTGCAACAAGCGTAAGTGCCACAAGGCCCTGCGACAGTTCTTCGACAAGGTGCCGCCCAAGCACAGCTACGGCATGCTGTTCTGTTCCTGTCCAGCCGGCGACCAGTCAGCCTGCTCTGAGCGCCGGCGCCAAACCATTGTACCAGTCTGCTCCTATGAGGACAAGGAGAAGCCCAACTGTCTCTCCCTGCAGACCTCCTGCAAGACCAACTACATCTGCAGGTACACCAGGATAAACAGTTGTCACAGTACACAAGATTGTACACAGGCATCAAACATATAACATATCTAACAATCACACAGTCTCACGTGTCAGACTCACACCACATTTAAAACACATACCAACCATTGTCAGTGTATGGATAAAACTACATTCCAGTCAACAACAGTTTATTTTCTCAAACCCTTCCCGATAGCATCCTCTGTAATGTGAAGAGGTGCTAGAGACAGATTCCACGTCCTAGCCCGGCACCAACGTGGAGGGCTGTCTAAATAAACAGCATGGAGGGTGCTATCATGCCTTCAGAGGTGTTGAGAAACATACCTGGCCCTCATAAAAGCTGTGAAAAACACCATAAACAAACCTATTAAGATAACTGGAGACTATCTTGGGAGATCGCATCAGAAATAAACCATCACCATTCACTAATGCATATAAGCAAACACTAAAGCTACCTACAATAACTGAGAGTATTCAAGTTCAGCAGTGAAACACTCTGCTTTTCTCATCTTTTCTGCGTTAAGTGTTTCATTTATCTGTCATGTAGCAGTATTCTGGCTAGAATTACTGGGAGGCGGAGTGGATGTGTTTGGGTTAAGTGACATCTGTTTCATTGAAAGTAATAGAGGCCATATTGAAATGCAGCGGTACGGACTGGACTCAATGAGTGACGTCTGCCATCACCTCTAGAGCTACAGCTCTCTGTCTGGGATCAAATGGAGGCATTAGTGCAAATAAATTGGGTCCATTTGGATTCCAGCCTCAGGGCTGTGCATTCTTTCTCTATCAGGCTCTCGCTCTCTCTCTCTCTCTCTCTCTCTCTCTCTTGCTCTCGCTCTTCCCCACTCTCACTCTGTCTCTCTCTCTCTCTCTCTCGCTCTCTCTCTCTCTCTCACTCTCTCTTTCTCTTCTCTCTCTCTCTATTTCTATCTCCCTCCTTCTGTCTCCCTCTTTCTCCCATTTTATATGTCTTCATTTAGCTAAATGTTCTTGTTCCCACTCTCTTTCCCTTCTCAACATTAGGCGGTAGTAGGTTTTCCAGCTCTATCATGAGAGTGGTATCCAGAGCTCCTCTCTGTTTGTGGGGAAGGATTATAAGACCAGGCGTACCTGCTGGCTGCTCCGTCACCCTATGAGAGTGGTATCACAGAGTGGAATCAACAGCTCTCCCTCTCCTCCCTCTAGCCCAGGAACAGATTGATGAGTACTGTGTGTGTGCTTGTATTTATAAACCGTACCAATCAGTACCAGTGCTTTGTCTATTTGACAGTCACAGTTAGTCTTATAGGGGAGATAAGATAGTTCAGAGGTTTCACTGTTGTCTTTCAGGTCCCGTCTGGCTGATTTCTTTGCCAACTGTCAGTCTGAGCCACGCTCCCTCTCTGGCTGTCTTAAGGAGAACTACGCTGACTGCCTGCTGTCCTACTCTGGCCTCATCGGTGAGTCTCTCCCCTGTCTCCATTAGTCAACCTTTCCTCACACACATTGATAGGTCTCACTATGGTCTTTCATTTTCTCACTGAATCCTCATACTGTCCCCTGAATGGCTCTCCTTCCTGTTGTTATAGTTATCTGTCACAGAGAGTCCCTTCACCCCCCTCCTATCCTCTCTCTACACTCTTAGAAAAAAGGTTTCCAAAAGGGTTCTTCCGCTGTCCCCATAGGATAACCCTTTTTGGTTCTAGGGATAACCCTTTTTGGTTCCATGTAGAACCCTTTTGGGTTCCATGTAGAACCCTCTGTGGAAAGGGTCCTACATGGAACTCAAAAGGGTCCTACATGGAACTCAAAAGGGTTCTACCTGGAACTCAAAAGGGTTCTACCTGGAACCAAAGGAGTTCTACATGGAACCAAAGGGGTTCTACCTGGAACCAAAGGGGTTCTACCTGGAACCAAAGGGGTTCTACCTGGAACCAAAATGTGTTCTTCAAAGTTTTTTTTTTCTTCTAAGAGTGTAGCACAGCACAACCCAACATCACACCACTTCATCCTGCCCCTCCACATCATTTCATGAAATTAACTAATTGTTCCAGAGGAAACTAAGGAAACCAAGACTCAGTTGCAGACAACGCAGTAGAGCGAAAGAATGAGTGTGTGAAAGACAGGAGGTTGTTGGCACCTTAATTGGGGCGAACGGACTCGTGGTAATACTGGAGCGGAATTAGTGGAATGGTAACAAACACATCCAGGTGTTTGATGCCATTCCATTTGCGCCATTCCGGCCATTATTATGAGCCGTTTTCCCCTCAGCAGCCTCCTTTGGTGTGAAAGAGATAAAGAGAAGATTTGTCATCCTTTATCTACCCCTTCTCTCTTCTGTGTGCTGAGAGACCCATCCTGGCTCAATCCATCACATTTTCCTGACTAGCACAGCTGTAGGAGATAGTCCACACAGCAACCAACAAAACGCCAATTAATTTTGCCGCAAAACAAAAAGGGCTTGTTTGGACGGACGCCAGTAGGGGAACAATGCATTAACGGAGTAAGAAATCACTGACTGTAGCTATTTAGTTTACTACAAAGCGGGATAAATCTAATTCTTCCCACTGCCTTTGGAAATACTTCATATTGTCACTTTTGGAAATACTTCATGATGTTTTAAGTGTTACATGTTGATGAGAGAATTGGATGAAAATAGAGCTGGAAGAAAGTTTTTGCTAATAGTTGCAGTATGATAGGGATTCACCATTACCTGATAGTTTGGTGCAGTGGGAGGCAGAACCTCTTTCACCATACCTCATGACCAGCCAAAAATGCCAATAGGCCATGGCTCTGCCACAGAGGATAGCAAACAAAATGGTAGAAAAACTCTGTTTCTTTAAAGGCCCAGTGCTGTCAAAATTCAGTTTTTCCTGTGTTTGGTATAATATTGTACAACAGCTGTAAATGTGTGAAACAATTTGATCAGTGTTATTTCCTGATAGTTGCTGGTTGAAATACAATCTCCATAGGATCTTCTAATCAGCAGGTTTGCATGGGCGGGAGTTTCGGCTTTACAAAGAGAGTTCCAAACCTCACTGCCAATAACAGCTAGTTTTCAGTTTTCCCCTCCCAACTCAGACTACTCCCAGACAGTCCTAGCAAAATTCTTGCTTGAGAATTTTTGTTTTGCTAAAAAGCTATTTTTGTCCATTTTAATGGACATCTATCACAGTAAGGGACTTAATTGTTACCCAGAAATGATTTGATATTGATATAAAAACGGCTGCATTGGGTAATTTATTGTATTTCCTCCTCCCTCCCAACAGGTACCGTGATGACGCCCAACTACCTGCGCTCTCCTAAGATCAGTGTTGTCCCCTACTGTGACTGTAGCAGCAGTGGCAATGGCAAGGAGGAGTGTGACAAGTTCACAGAGTTCTTCACAGACAACAGCTGCCTCCGTGAGTGACTGACCGCCGATCTCCTGTCCTCTCCTCTCATCTTCATTCTCATACCATTTTCCTGTCTCCTCCACTCTTTCTTTGTGGGTCTCTTGCCAATTATTCATCCCTCTCTCATTGTCCCTTCCTTCATCCTCCGTCCCAAGTGATGCTCCATCTCCCCTGTGAGCAGTAAAGCAGAGACAGAGGAGTAAGGAAGACACAGTGATAAGGCTGTGTGTGTGAATGCATGCACACGTGAATAATATATGTTCTTGTGTGAGTGAGTAGTTCCAATATCCGCATAGCTCTCCTGGATCAGCGATAGCCAGGGCCCAGTTTTTCAAAAAGTGATTTATCTGGATTTCGCCTATCGGATATGATTAAATGCATAGAAATATAATGAATAGAATGGTAATCCCCATTCAAGTCAATTATTCGTCTGCTCTATTCATTCTTTTTCTATGCATTTAATCCTATCCGATAGGCAAAATCCAGATAGATCACTTTTTTAAAACTGGGCCCTGGGCATTGCCTTCTAACTCGGTGGCCCTCCTCTCACATATCAGACAGCTTTAATTAACCAACCCACCCCTCCCTCCCCCGCTCTCTCTCTCTCTCTTTCCATCCACTCCTCCGCTACAGCAATTCCTCCTTTAATAAATACAGCTCCTTCACTATCACAAGGTGTCAGGCCTCTGGAGATAGCAGATCCATGGCTGTGGTGCCTGTCTTTGTGCAATCACAGCTCAACTTCCTCTGCTGGGTATGGCATTGTCTCTCAGCCCTTTTCTTTGTCAAAGCCAGTAGGATCCACTATAGTCACGCTATCACTGACCCTATGAGGAAGTTTGTTTTCATTGTATTATAGAGATAGTGTTATACACAACCTTTTGTTCCCAATGTGACAATGTGCACGACACAGCACTATCACAATAGAGCAATTTCTTTAGTGTCATTGAAGTCTATTTGACCCACTGCTATTGAGAAAAAATAAAAATAAAAATGAGAAGGATTTGGGTTTTAGCTTTGAGAAAGAAAGCCATTGAGATAGTCTCTCTAGATAGACAGGTTGCCTCCCACAATGTACCAATGTACCATACACATCTGCAATTAGACCAACATCAGTTTGGCAGAGAGGAAAGGGAGTGTGGACATCCGTCCAGCGTCATATCCATTCATGTCCTGCCGTAAACATTTTGCAAGTGAGTAGTTTGCATTCGCCATGACGTTTGTGTTACAGGCTGACAACCACTGACTGGCTGTGGCTAAAATTAACAGTGGCTTGCGAAAGTATTCACCCCCCTTGCCATTTTTCCTATTTTGTTGCCTTACAACCTGGAATTAAATCATTTGATTTACACAACATGCCTACCACTTTGAAGATGCAAAATACTTTTTTTTTGTGAAGCAAAACAACTATTCAAAACAACTATTCACCCCCCCAAAGTCAATACTTTGTAGAGCCACCTTTTGCAGCAATTACAGCTGCAAGTCTCTTGGGGTATGTCTCTATAAGCTTGGCACATCTAGCCACTGGGATTTTTGCCCATTCTTCAAGGCAAAACTGCTCCAAGCTCCTTCAAGTTGGATGGGTTCCGCTGGTGTACAGCAATCTTTAAGTCATACCACAGATTCTCAATTGGATTGAGGTCTGGGCTTTGACCAGGCCATTCCAAGACATTTAAATGTTTCCCCTTAAACAACTCGAGTGTTGCTTTCGCAGTATGTTTAGGGTCATTGTCCTGCTGGAAGGTGAACCTCCGTCCCAGTCTCAAATCTCTGGAAGACTGAAACAGGTTTCCCTCAATAATTTCCCTGTTTTTGGCGCCATCCATCATTCCTTCAATTCTGACCAGTTTCCCAGTCCCTGCCGATGAAAAACATCCCCACAGCATGATGCTGCCACCACCATGCTTCACTGTGGGGATGGTGTTCTCGGGGTGATGAGAGGTGTTGGGTTTGCGCCAGACATAGTGTTTACTTGATGGCCAAAAAGCTCAATTTTAGTCTCATCTGACCAGAGTACCTTCTTCCGTATATTTGGGGAGTCTCCCACATGGCTTTTGGCGAACACCAAACGTGTTTGCTTATTTTTTTCTTTAAGCAATGGCTTTTTTCTTGCCACTCTTCCATAAAGCCCAGCTCTGTGGAGTGTACGGCTTAAAGTGGTCCTATGGACAGGTACTCCAATCTCCCTGTGTGGAGCTTTGCAGCTCCTTAAGGGTTATCTTTGGTCTCTTAGTTGCCTTTCTGATTAATGCCCTCCTTTCCTGGTCTGTGAGTTTTGGTGGGCGGCCCTCTCTTAGCAGGTTTGTTGTGGTGCCATATTCTTTCAATTTTTTAAAATAATGGATTTAATGGTGCTCCGTGGGATGTTCAAAGTTTCTGATATTTTTTTATAACCCAACCCTGATCTGTACTTCTCCACAACTTTGTCCCTGACCTGTTTGGAGAGCTCCTTGGTCTTCATGGTGCCGCTTGCTTGGTGGTGCCCCTTGCTTAGTGGTGTTGCAGACTCTGGGGCCTTTCAGAACAGGTGTATATATACTGAGATCATGTGACAGATCATGTGACACTTAGATTGCACACAGGTGGACTTTATTTAACTAATTATGTGACTTCTGAAAGTAATTGGTTGCACCAGATCTTATTTAGGGGCTTCATAGCAAAGGGGGTGAATACATACAGTGGGGGGAAAAAGTATTTAGTCAGCCACCAATTGTGCAAGTTCTCCCACTTAAAAAGATGAGAGAGGCCTGTAATTTTCATCATAGGTACACGTCAACTATGACAGACAAAATGAGAAAAATGTTTCCAGAAAATCACATTGTAGGATTTTTTATGAATTTATTTGCAAATTATGGTGGAAAATAAGTATTTGGTCAATAACAAAAGTTTCTCAATACTTTGTTATATACCCTTTGTTGGCAATGACACAGGTCAAACGTTTTCTGTAAGTCTTCACAAGGTTTTCACACACTGTTGCTGGTATTTTGGACCATTCCTCCATGCAGATCTCCTCTAGAGCAGTGATGTTTTGGAGCTGTCGCTGGGCAACACAGACTTTCAACTCCCCAGAAAGATTTTCTATGGGGTTGAGATCTGGAGACTGGCTAGGCCACTCCAGGACCTTGAAATGCTTCTTACGAAGCCACTCCTTCGTTGCCCGGGCGGTGTGTTTGGGATCATTGTCATGCTGAAAGACCCAGCCACGTTTCATCTTCAATGCCCTTGCTGATGGAAGGAGGTTTTCACTCAAAATCTCACGATGCATGGTCCCATTCATTCTTTCCTTTATACGGATCAGTCGTCCTGGTCCCTTTGCAGAAAAACAGCCCCAAAGCATGATGTTTCCACCCCCATGCTTCACAGTAGGTATGGTGTTCTTTGGATGCAACTCAGCATTCTTTGTCCTCCAAACACGACGAGTTGAGTTTTTACCAAAAAGTTCTATTTTGGTTTCATCTGACCATATGACATTCTCCCAATCCTCTTCTGGATCATCCAAATGCACTCTAGCAAACTTCAGACGGGCCTGGACATGTACTGGCTTAAGCAGGGGGACACGTCTGGCACTGCAGGATTTGAGTCCCTGGCAGCGTAGTGTGTTACTGATGATAGGCTTTGTTACTTTGGTCCCAGCTCTCTGCAGGTCATTCACTAGGTCACCCCGTGTGGTTCTGGGATTTTTGCTCACCGTTCTTGTGATCATTTTGACCCCACAGGGTGCGATCTTGCGTGGAGCCCCAGATCGAGGGAGATTATCAGTGGTCTTGTATGTCTTCCATTTCCTAATAATTGCTCCCACAGTTGATTTCTTCAAACCAAGCTGCTTACCTATTGCAGATTCAGTCTTCCCAGCCTGGTGCAGGTCTATAATTTTGTTTCTGGTGTCCTTTGACAGCTCTTTGGTCTTGGCCATAGTGGAGTTTGGAGTGTGACTGTTTGAGGTTGTGGACAGGTGTCTTTTATACTGATAACAAGTTCAAACAGGTGCCATTAATACAGGTAACGAGTGGAGGACAGAGGAGCCTCTTAAAGAAGAAGTTACAGGTCTGTGAGAGCCAGAAATCTTGCTTGTTTGTAGGTGACCAAATACTTATTTTCCACCATAATTTGCAAATAAATTCATTAAAAAAATCCTACAATGTGATTTTCTGGAGAAAAAAAATCTCAATTTGTCTGTCATAGTTGACGTGTACCTATGATGAAAATTACAGGCCTCTCTCATCTTTTTAAGTGGGAGAACTTGCACAATTGGTGGCTGACTAAATACTTTTTTTCCCCACTGTATGCACGCACCACTTTTCCGTTATTTATTTTTTAGCATTTTTTTAAACAAGTTTTTTTTCTTTTCACTTCACCAATTTGGACTATTTTGTGTATGTCCATTACATGAAAGCTACATAAAAATCAATTTAAATTGCAGGTTGTAATGCAACAAAATAGGAAAAACACCAAGGGGGGTGAATACTTTTGCAAGGCACTGTATCTTCGTCCGCATTGTGTCTGCCAGTAAACACAGTCCGCCTATGTCATGTTTCCGAGGGGATTAATTTAAAGTCCTGCATCCAAACTTTTGGAAGAGCTGTCTGTCTGAAGAGCACCTTCCCCAAATATTTTTTCTCCTGCCAAGAAAATCTGACATGATTCCCAGACCTAGTACTGTGGTTAATAGGGGTGCTTTGCTCAGTCACTACATGTCTCTGGACTCCTCAAGACATTCAGGAAGAGCCTGTGAAGCTTGTTCGGGTTAAACTGTGTCCATCTCTCCCTCTATCCCATTTTACATTTACATTTTAGTCATTTAGCAGACGATCTTATACAGAGGGACTTACAGTTAGTGCATTCATTTTAAGGTAGCTAGGTAAGACAACCACATATCACAGTCAATAAAGCAGCTATCAGCAAAGTCAGTGCTAGTAAGAAAACAGCTAACTTCCTGCAATTGTACACATTTGCCATGATGCTGAGAGAAACATTTGCTGATTTAAAGCTCATTTCCTGCATTTCCACAATTTTTGCCAAGGGGCAGACAGAATAATTTGCAGTTTTGTAGCTAATCCCATGCTATCTTACACATTTTGCCATGGCTTATGACGTGTTCATATGCTATCTGGGTGGGCCCGACCTCCAGGATGCCCCCAACCAACGTGTTCATATGCTATCTGGGGGGGCATCACCAACCCCTGCGTGCCTGTTCGGTAATCCGGCCCTGAGTGCAAGTGTTGAGCATAGACTGAAAGTAGGGAGGTGCAGCTCCCCTTGCTGCTCCGTAGGCAAGCACCAGGGTCATGAAATGGATGTGAGCTTCAATTGGGAGCCAGTGGAGAGTGTGGAGGAGCGGGGTGACGTTGGAGAACTTGGAAAGGTTGAACACCAGGCGGGAAGAGTTTCAGGGGTTTGATGGCACTAGCGGAGAGCACAGCCTCTGATCCCCTCAGAGATACCAAGGCATGGCTAAACCCTCTCCGTCTCTCTCTCTTCCTCCCTCCCTCTCTCTCTCTCTCTCTCTCTCTTCCTCCCTCCCTCTCTCTCTCTCTCTCTCTCTCTCTCTCTCTGTCTCTCTCTGTCTCTCTCTCTCTCTCTCTCTTCCTCCCTCCCTCCCTCTCTCCCTCTCTCTTCCTCCCTCCCTCCCTCTCTCCCTCTCTCCCTCTCTCTCTCTCTCTCTCTCTCTCTCTCTCTGTCTCTCTATCTCTCTCTTTCTCTCTCTCTCTCTCTCTCTCCCGCTCTTCCTCTCTCTCTGTCTCTCTCTGTCTCTGTCTCTCTCTGTTTCTCTCTCCCTCTCTCTCTCTCTCCCTCTCTCCCTCTCCCTCTGTTTCTCTATCTTCCTCTACTGTCCCCTCTCAGCACCAATGTTCCCTCAAATTTTTTCCGGGACTGAGCAAATTTAAGGTCTGCTGAGCGCAAACTTGAACGTTGTGAAAATTCTATGCAACTTTCAGCGTGCGTTTACTGTGAACACTGAGGCTGTACCCACTTTAAGTTACAGTTTTAACAATGGCCATGCAGGATACTGTGGCTATTTGATCATAATGTAGGCCTACCAGAGTGGCCTACCATCAAAACAATGGAGAAAATGCATCCCATAACATTTTAACATGGAAATAGCTGTTCTATTATTCAGCCTACAGTAGCAGCCAATGTATGGTGTTCAATGTAGGCCAATGAGGCATTTGGAAAAAAAACATACAGGGCTTGATATTAACCTGTTTATCCACTTTATCCAGACAAGGAGGAGTCTGAAAATGCTGTAGTGTTGTTTGATGCAAGAAACCACTTTACAAATAAAATGCATTATTATTCTCATACCATTATTACAGCGAATCAGACAAATTATGCTACCCTCTGCCTATTGGCTACTTAGCTTATTCAAGCCTGTCTCAAAATACAACAAAATACAATTGAAGAATGCCAAGAGTGTGCAAAGCTGTCATCAAGGCAAAGGGTGGCTACTTTGAAGAATCAAAAATATAAAATATGTTTTGATTTGTTCAACACTTTTTTGGTTACTACATGATTCCATATGTGTTATTTCATAGTTTTGATGTATATATATATATATATATAGAGTACCAGTTTGGACACACCTACTCATCCAAGGGTTTTTCTTTATTTGGACTATTTTCTACATTGTAGAATAATAGTGAAGACATCAAAACTATGAAATAACACATATGGAATCATGTAGTAACCAAAAAAGTGTTGAACAAATCAAAATATATTTTATATTTGAAATTCTTCAAATAGCAACCCTTTGCCTTGATGACAGCTTTGCACACGCTTGGCATTCTCTCAACCAGCTTCATGAGGTAGTCACCTGGAATGCATTTCAATTGTATTTTTTTATTTGTTTTATTTAACCTTTTATTTAACCGGGTAGGCCAGTTGAGAACAAGTTCTCATTTACAACTGCGACCTGACCAAGATAAAGCAAAGCAGTGCGATAAAAACAACAACAACACAGAGTTACACATGGGATAAACAAAAACATACAGTCAATAACACAACTATAAAATCTATATACAGTGTGTGCAAATGTAGTAAGTTATGGAGGTAAGGCAATAAATAGACCATAGTGCAAAATAATTACAATTTAGTATTAACACTGGAGTGATAGATGTGCAGAAGATGATATGCAAATAGAGATACTGGGGTGCAAATGAGCAAAATAAATAACAATATGGGGATGAGGTAGTTGGGTGGGCTAATGACAGATGGGCTGTGTACAGGTGCAGTGATCGGTAAGCTGCTCTGACAACTGACGCTTAAAGTTAGTGAGGGAGATAAGAGTCTCCAGCTTCAGAGATTTTTGCAGTTCGTTCCAGTCATTAGCAGCAGAGAACTGGAAGGAATGGCGCCCAAAGGAGGTGTTGGCTTTGGGGATGACCAGTGAGATATACCTGCTGGAGCGCATACTACAGGTGGGTGTTGCTATGGTGACCAATGAGCTAAGATAAGGCGGGGATTTGCCTAGCAGAGATGTATAGATGACCTGGAGCCAGTGGGATTGGCGACAAATATGTAGTGAGGGCCAGCCAACGAGAACGTACAGGTCACAATGGTGGGTAGTATATGGGGCTTTGGTGACAAAACGGATGGCACTGTGATAGACTACATCCTATTTGCTGAGTAGAGTGTTGGAGGCTATTTTGTAAATGACATCGCCGAAATCAAGGATCGGTAGGATAGTCAGTGTTACGAGGGCATGTTTGGCAGCATGAGTGAAGGAGGCTTTGTTGCGAAATAGGAAGCAGATTCTAGATTTAACTTTGGATTGGAGATGCTTAATGTGAGTCTGGAAGGAGAGTTTACGGTCTAACCAGACACCTAGGTATTTGTAGTTGTCCACATATTCTAAGTCAGACCCGCCGAGAGTAGTGATTCTAGTTGGGTGGGCGGGCGGGTGCAAGCAGCGTTCGATTGAAGAGCATGCATTTCGTTTTTAACTAGTGTTTAAGAGCAGTTGGAGGCTACGGAAGGAGTGTTGTATGGCATTGAAGCTTGTTTGGAGGTTTATTAACACAGTGTCCAATGAAGGGCCAGATGTATACAAAATGGTGTCGTCTGCATAGAGGTGGATCTGAGAGTCACCAGCAGCAAGAGCGACATCATTGATATACACAGAGAATAGAGTCGGCCCGAGAATTGAACCCTGTGGCACCCCCATAGTGTCTGCCAGAGGTCCAGACAACAGGCCCTCCGATTTGACACATTGAACTCTATCTGAGAAGTAGTTGGTGAACCAGGCGAGGCAGTCATTTGAGAAACCAAGGCTATTTAGTCTGCCAATAAGAATGCAGTGATTGACAGAGTCGAAAGCCTTGGCCAGGTCGATGAAGACGGCTGCACAGTACTGTCTTTTATCTTGAGCGTGGCTGAGGTGCACCCATGACCAGCTTGGAAACCAGATTAGGGCTATCTTCTGTATACCCCCCCCCCCTACCTTGTTACAATTAACAGGTGTGCCTTCTCAAAAGTTAATTAGTGGAATGTATTTCCTTCTTAATGCGTTTGAGCCAATCAGTTGTGTTGTGACAAGGTAGGGGGGGTATACATAAGATAGCCCTATTTGGTAAAATGGCAAGTCCATATTATGGCAAGAACAGTTCAAATAAGCAAAGAGAAACGAAAGTTCATCATTTCAAGAACTTTAAAAGTTTCTTCAAGTGCATTCGCAAAAACCATCAAGCGCTATGATGAAACTGGCTCTAATGAGGACTGCGACAGGAATAAAAGACCAAGAGTTATCTCTGCTGCAGAGGATAAGTTCATTAGAGTTACCAGCCTCAGAAATTGCAGCTCAAATAAATGCTTCATAGAGTTCAAGTAACAGACACATCTCAACATCAACTGTTCAGAGGAAACTGTGTGAATCAGGCCTTCGTCGTCGAATTGCTGCAAAGAAACCACTACTAAAGGACACCAATAAGAAGAAGAGACCTGCTTGTGCCAAGAAACATGAGCAATGGACATTAGACTGGTGGAAATTTGCCCTTTGGTCTGATGAGTCCAAATTGGAGATTTTTGGTTCCAACCGCTGTGTCTTTGTGAGACGCGGTGTGGGTGAACGGATGATCTCCGCACGTGTATTTCCCACCATAAAGCATAGAGGAGGAGGTGTTATGGTGTGGGGGTGCTTTGCTGGTGACACTGTCTGTGATTTATTTAGAATTCAAGGCACACTTAACCAGCATGGCTACCACAGCATTCTACAGCGATATGTGTTCCCATCTGGTTTGGGCTTAGTGGGACTATCATTTGTTTTTCAACATGACAGTGACCAAGAAGGAGAGTGATGGAGTGCTGCATCAGATGACCTGGCCTCCACAATCCCCCGACCTCAACCCAATTGAGATGGTTTGGGATGAGTCAGACCACAGAGTGAAGGAAAAGCAGCCAACTAGTGCTCAGCATATTTGGGAACTCCTTCAAGACTGTTGGAAAAGCATTCCATGTGAAGCTGGTTGAGATAATGCCAAGAGTGTGCAAAGCTGTCATCAAGGCAAAGGGTGGCTATTTGAAGAATCTCAAATATAAAATATATTTTTATTTGTTTTAACACTTTTTTGTTTACTAGATGATTCCATATGTGTTATTTCATAATTTTGATATCCACTATTATTCTACAATGTAAAAAATTGTCAAAATACAGAAAAACCCTTGAATGAGTAGGTGGGTCCAAACTTTTGACTGGTAGTGTATATATAAAATAATCTCTCCTCACATCAACCCTCAGCACTTTGATGCGCGAGTCCAGTTATTTATATGCCGACCTCACGCTGCAACAAGCTTCTGATTGTCAGAGTCAATACTCCTGGCCACCATTGATTGGCAGATGTGTGAAGCAAATGCGCGTGCCCACAGAACAGTCGAGGGAGGGTGTGAGAGAAACATCCGCAGGAGCTCAGCCATCCACATAAAGAGATGCGCGTGCAATTTTTGAACTGGGAACATTTTCACGCTGGGAGAGATTTTACAGGATGACGTCACAACCAGAACACAATCAGAACGATCAGAACGATTGGGAACTATTTCACGCTGAGAAGATTTTTACATGACACTTAGCAGTCTCGGGGGGCTAGTGCGCGCAGCTTTGAGGCAACATTGGTCAGCACTAACACACAGTGACAGATACGCTCCCATACACCCGTCAGTGCTGGTATGGGTCCTGGAGATGTGACAGGGCCTTGCTCCTGCCCCTTAACCAGGGGGCTAGCGGGAGGGCTCGGTCCACTCACGGAAAGCTATTTTGGAAGGCATTAGAAGACAAAGCGTAGCTGCTGATTTGTGTCATCTCATGCTAAGTATACATTGTTCCTTGTTAAGGATCCTCTACTGCATTTCCCTCTAGGTCAGCAGAGTAAAGTACTGTTGTTCTCTTGCACCACTCTTCAATCCAGTACAGTGATGGTGGTTCAGTATTTGTCATATAGCTTTATTCAGCCGTGACAATAGGCATTACAGGGTTGTTACACGACCAAAAAAGGAAGTGAGAGAAGAGAAGGAGAGAGTTACTTCTGCTAGATGGTACATATAGAGTGGTTGGTGGTTTATTTGCCGGTAGCAGTGGCATTGTGAGAAAGAATATCCCAACAGAGAGGTCACACTGAGTAACCCACAGCATTATCAGGGGGCATCCACCCTCTGTTCTCCTGAGAAACCACGTATGCGATCAGTAATGGCCCTATTCTTCTGGCCAACAGCCTGAGTGGAACTCCAGCGGGCACATTGGCAAGGTTCCTTTATGCCACGTCTAAGCACTCACTCCTAGTTCAAAAGATCAGAGATTAGTGTTACCTCTCTCCTATAAAAACCCTCTTGTCGGAGGAGACTCGCTTTTAACTATGTCCTTCAATAGTATATCCAATCCCAATACTAATTGATTGTATCTTTGTTCTGTATGACTACGCAATGCAAACACCAAAACTCAGACTATTGCAATAATGTTAATGTTAATTGTTAAATAAAGACTACAGTGCCCAATTTCGGGATAACGTTGGCTAGTTTGCAAGCTACTTCCAGACACAAATGAGAGAACACTTCACTCTGACCGTTTTACTCGCCCTAGCAGAGCTGGTTAGGCAGTTTTCATGTCACCCAGAGCGTTGGTGACTGTAACTGTGCTGCTGGCAACAATTTAATTGCACTTTTTTGCCGACGTTTACTGACACCGGCCATATTCAACTTGTGTTGTGCGTTCGTAAATTCATCAGTTATTCTGCGCTCTGGCACACTCAGGTGAGAGTGCTCTGAAATCGGAGTAGATAGCCAGAGTGAATTTACGAACGCACCCACATAGATCGCTGGATTCCTATTGAGCAGGCAGTTCTAAATACATAACTTTCATAGCTCTACGATAAAGAATGCGACCTACACACTTCCTTAAACCTAAAATAAGTAAAGGAGTAATTTTGTGTGGAAGTCAAAAACTTGTTTTTACATTGGCGACAGACACAACACACATCAGTAGAACATTTTCACAGCGCATCTCTCCTTGTCGAGAGGGTGGACACATGCTGTTTAAATGGACAACATTTTTATTTACACGCTCACAAATTTCACAAATTTTGACAATCACTAATGTCATGATATTTTGGGTACAGTAATAAAGAAGGTGATATATTTTGGGTAGATGTTCCTAAAACTGATTGTAACTGTATATATATATATAGACATATATAGACATGTTATAAAGTATGGACAGGCTTATTCATTCACGTCATGAATTCACTATGAAATCATCATATTAGTATAGTTTATTATACTTTTATTGTGTTATAGATCATATGGGTTGAAAAGTGTTTTTTCTCAGACATAAATGAACAATTCCAGGTGAAAGCCAAAGGCCATAGCTTTCTGGGTGGGGGCACTACTACATTATTCAAAATATTGCCTTCTTGCTAGATTAATGAATACAGCCATAGCAAAACAGTGCAAAATGGGCCTATTTGTTTGGTTCAACAGAGGGCCACTGCGCACTAATACCTGTCTGTCAGTGTTTTGGTTGATGTAAATGTCACTGAGTGATGTGATATCATGTTTACCCATGTGCTGTTTGCACTTGTTGAAGGTCGGGCAAATTACATTTTCCTGTCAGGGAAACGATTAAGTCGCAGATTCTACAGATTCCAGGCTGTTTGCACTCAGTGTGATATTCCCTGTGTTTAAACATGGGCTTTATCTCCTCTCTCCTCTTGGTAAGACAAACACTGCATTCCTGTGCAGAACAACTTGCCTGGCCTTCCTGGGTGTCTGGATTCTAACATTGCTCAGTGTTTGCAGAGTAAAGGTTCAGTGTTCAACCCCACTCTCGTCTGTCAGCAAGAACAGGACACTCTTAGTAAAAAGGGTTCCTAAAGGGTTCTTTGGTTGTCCCCATAGGAGAACCCTTTTTGGTTCCAGGTAGAACCCTTTTGGGTTCCATGTAGAACCGTCTGTGGAAAGGGTTCTACATGGAACCCAAAAGGTTATAACTGGAACCAAAAGGGTTCTACCTGGAGCCAAAAAGGGTTATCCTATGGGGACAGCCGAAGAACCCTTTTAGGTTCTAGATAGCACCTTTCTTTCTAAGAGTGTAGTCGATGCCTGTAGGAATACACTCATCCTATTAGGAGTGAATTAAAGTATGTATTCTCAGGGGCTTGACTAGCAGGTTATACATGTCAGTATTTCTCAAGTGCTGCTGATTGCTTCAGCAGGGTTCCTCAAACTCAATTGAAACCCCTGACATGGAGCTAGAGCTAAATAGGAGTTAAACTCACAGCACAAGCTTTGTGCCTAAATTCGAGCCCAAACAAGAAAAGCACCTCATCAGCCGTGACAGACGACACAGTCTAACACTGTGTCTCTAATTAGTCTTTGTCGGAGAACAAAGCTCCGTAAAAGACCATATCAACAAATTCAATACACTCATCAGGCCGCCGTTGTGCTAGCACAAAGCATTAGGGCACTAGGATAGGCTCAGTGGCACACCCGCTTTCTTCACAGCAAGATAATAAAATCAGCTCTAATTGATTCACTCACAGCCAGCATTTAAGAGATGTGGCCCTTTACAGCGTTAGACGATTCAAGCCTAAATGAGCTGACAAGTAAATCAAAAAAATAAAAAAATGGAAAAAGAAGCCATGTAAATGTCCGTTCTTTTCCAAAGTGTTGGCTCACAGTTTAAGTGGATTCAATGACCCAGGGAGAAGATAGTTTTATTATTCTGTGAGAGGTGCATAACGCTGATCCATCTAGCTTCAGATCTGCCTGTCTGCTTCACTTCAAAGATAGACCAGGAACATTGTATGCACACTAATGGGTTGGGTAAAAGGCCACATCATCACTTTGTTATTATTATTATTGTTATGGCCATAGCTAATATATTCATATCCCTCAGCCAAACTAAAGCGCACTCACTAGGGTTGTAGTTTAGAAATTATTTTTTCCCCCGGTGTATTTCCATATAATTAGATTGTTCTCTCCCACCTATTCCATAGTGTTTGGGAAAGATAGCCTAATAATACCCCTTAGGGGAAATGGATGTTGTTTTACTCCACTAATGGCTTTATGAAAAGCTTTAGGTTTTGGACAGATGTAGTCTCTTACAAACAAGTCCACACATACACACATGGGCTTCTCTCTCCCGCTCCTGCTCTCTACAACATTGATGTCTAACACAGTGTCTGGTCTTTCTGTAGGCAATGCCATCCAGGCGTTTGGGAACGGGACAGACGTGGGAGTGTGGCAGCCCATGCAACCGGTGCAGACCACCACTTCCACCACCACTCCTTCCCAGAAGGCTAAGGACCGCTCCCCCAACTCACTGGATGTCACCACAAACACCAATAATCTCAAGACAGGGGACGAGTCCCTCTACCACTTCTGTGGCAGCTTGCAGGTGAGTGTTCCAGCAGCTGGTTAACACAGGTGACGGCCTGCCTGACCGCCAGCCAGCCGACCCCCCCCCCTCCTGATGAGGTCCTGCGTCCCTGGATGCTTTGCCAGCGCCATTTGAAAGGGCATTCATATGCTAATATGACAAATTAGAATACATTACCCCAATTGATCTGGACGGGGGATAAATAGTGTTCAGGTCCAGGGGTGGAGTGTGAGTTATCTCTGTGATGTTGTCAGGGTGACTCCTGGCTTAGACAACCTGCTGGAGATGGATCTGTCAATGTTACAGACACTGATGTTGTATCAGAGTTCAGAATGGTTGATCGGGCTATCAGTGATGATTTACATGAGCTGAGGTTATTAAGATGAACATCTAAGATTGTAACTCGATCAGTGGGAATTGTTGTCTTTCTGGTCAAAATACAAAAGGATTCAACAAAACAAACTCAGTTATATATCAACCATGTGATGTAACTGACACTAAAATGTTTCACAGTACTATGTCCAACAAGGCTACTGTCATAGATACACACACTCTAATCAGAGGAAATATCACTTCGCAAGGACTTCCAAATACACACACAACACACACCACACACACACAAATACATACAGTACATACACCCAAACACCCAAACACACACACACACACACTGTTAGCCCTGTTTGCTCTGGAGCGTGTGTTGAGCAGGGACGGCTGTCAGAGGCAGACAAGCTCTTTCTAATCACACACTCAGGGGACGGGCCTGTAAGAACACTCACTCCGCTCTCCTCTCGTCATCGATTAGAACCCCTCTGTGCTGGCACTGGCAGACAGTTTTACCACTTGTGCAAACCAATGACTCAGGACCCCACCTAGACTACTAGCCCAAATACAATGTCTCCCTGTGTGAGGATCTCTATGTGAGCAGCTTGAAATATGTGCATTTTTCTGCTTCCTTTTGTTAATTTTCAAAAATCTAATTTAGCTCCACTATGTATTCCTCAAACTGCCAGGACATTTTTTTTTACCATAAGCTTCTAACTGAATTAGGAAGGGTTCTCTTTGTCTTGCGAGAGGGTTTTGCCTCTCTTTGCCTCTCTTTGTTTGTGTTGAAAGTGGCGAGGCAGAAATGCCTTTCGTCCCACGTCGGAGATTAAAGTCAGGTGGCTCCTAGCGTATCTAAGAACCAGAAACAAAAGGAAGGAGAGTCTGTTCTGTTGCTGCTGAGCTCAGCAGGGCCTGTAGCGCTCCCCACCTGGGCCTGAAAGTTAAGAGCAGCAAAACAGATCATTCACTGTGGACCGCAGAGGTGATTCAGTTTTACTTACGAATAGTTAATAATGTAAAACGTATGAATTCAAACAGAATTTCTGCATCAACATCCCCAGTGGGTGAAATTGGTTGCAATGACGTCTTTTGTAACGTCATGGTCAGGTTATATACTGATTTTATTAGAACATTTTTTACTTGGTAATCTGGTTACAGGTTATTAGTATTTAACACCTTACACATACACCACAAGTCAAACGTTTGGACCCACCTACTCTTTATTTTTACTATTTTATACATTGTAGAATAATAGTGAAGACATCAAAACTATGAAATAACACATAGGGAATCATGTAGTAACCAAAACAGTGTTTAACATATCAAAATATATTTTATATTTGAGATTCTTCAAATAGCCACCCTTTGCCTTGATGACAGCTTTGAATACTCTTGGCATTCTCTCAACCAGCTTCATGAGGTAGTCACCTGGAATGCATTTCAATTAACAGGTGTGCCTTCTTAAAAGTTAATTTGTGGAATTTCTTTCCTTAATGCGTTTGAGCCAATCAATTGTGTTGTGACAAGGTGGGGGGGGTATACTGAAGATAGCCCTATTTGGTAAAACACCAAGTCCATATTATGCAAGAACAGCTCAAATAAGCAAAGAGAAACGACAGTCCATCATTACTTTAAGACATGAAAGTCAGTCAATACGGAACATTTCAAGAACTTTGAAAGTATCTTCAAGTGCAGTCGCAAAAACCATCAAACTATGATGAAATTGTCTCTCATGAGGACCGCCACAGGAATTGAAGACCCAGAGTTACCTCTACTGCAGAAGATAAGTTCATTAGAGTTACCAGCCTCAGAAATTGCAGCCCAACTAAATGCTTCACAGAGTTCAAGTAACAGACACATCTCAACATCAACTGTTCAGAGGAGACTGTGTGAATTAGGCCTTCATTTTTGGTTCCAACCACCATGTGTTTGTGAGACACGGTGTGGGTGAACGGATTATCTCTGCATGTGTATTTCCCACCGTAAAGCATGGAGGAGGAGGTGTTATGGTGTGGGGATGCTTTGCTGGTGACACTGTCTGTTATTTATTTAGAATTCAAGGCACACTTAACCAGCATGGCTAACACAGCATTCTTCAGCGATACGCCATCCCATCTGGTTTGGGCTTAGTGGGACTATCAATTGTTTTTCAACAGGACAAAAACCCAACACACCTCCAGGCTGTGTAAGGGCTATTTGACCAAGACGGAGAGTGATGGAGTGCTGCATCAGATGACCTGGCCTCCACAATCCCCCGCCTCAACCCAATTGAGATGGTTTGGGATGAGTCGGACCGCAGAGTGAAGGAAAAGCAGCCAACAAGTGCTCAGCATATGTGGGAACTCCTTCAAGACCGTTGGAAAAGCATTCCAGGTGAAGCTGGTTGAGAGAATGCCAAAAGTGTGCAAAGCAGTCATCAAGGCAAAGGGTGGCTATTTGAAGAATCTCAAATATAAAATATATTTTGATTTGTTTAACACTTTTTTGGTTACTACATGATTCCATATGTGTTATTTCATAGTTGTGATGTCTTCCCTATTATTCTACAATATAGAAAATAGTAAAAATAAAGAAAAACCCTGGAATGAGTAGGTGTGTCCAAACTTTTGACTGGCACTGTACATGTAGTCGTAAAGGATGCAGGTCTGATTCTCCTTCCGTAGATGATGCATGGTGGTGTATCTGAAACAATAACCGCATGCCCTGTCAAGCTGATGGATGGTTTAGGCCAGCGGGAGATAAATGAATTGTGGGACAGCTCTGGGTTCCATTCAGTGAGCAATGACAAACATCTGTAATTTCCCTCTGCTGTGTCCCATCCAGCTCCCACTACAGCCAAATCCACATACCCTCACACTGTCTTCTACACTCCCACATTACATTGATCAAGACTAGCTACAGTGAGGGAAAAAAGGATTTGATCCCCTGCTGATTTTGTACGTTTGCCCACTGACAAAGAAATTATCAGTCTATAATTTTAATGGTAGGTTTATTTGAACAGTGAGAGACAGAATAACAACAAAAAAATCCAGAAAAACTCATGTCAAAAATGTTATAAATTGATTTGCATTTTAATGAGGGAAATAAGTATTTGACCCCCTCTCAATCAGAAAGATTTCTGGCTCCCAGGTGTATTTTATACAGGTAAAGAACTGAGATTAGGAGCACACTCTTAAAGGGAGTGCTCCTAATCTCAGTTTGTTACCTGTATAAAATACACCTGCCCACATAAGCAATCAATCAATCAGATTCCAAACTCTCCACCATGGCCAAGACCAAAGAGCTCTCCAAGGATGTCAGGGACAAGATTGTAGACCTACACAAGGCTGGAATGGGCTACAAGACCATCGCCAAGCAGCTTGGTGACAACAGTTGGTGCGATTATTCGCAAATGGAAGAAACACAAAATAACTGTCAATCTCCCTCTGCCTGGGGATCCATGCAAGATCTCACCTCGTGGAGTTGCAATGATCATGAGAACGGTGAGGAATCAGCCCAGAACTACACGGGAGGATCTTGTCAATGATCTCAAGGCAGCTGGGACCATAGTCACCAAGAAAACAATTGGTAACACACTACGCCGTGAAGGACTGAAATCTTTCAGGGCCCGCAAGGTCCCCCTGCTCAAGAAAGCACATATACAGGCCCATCTGAAGTTTGCCAATGAACATCTGAATGATTCAGAGGAGAACTGGGTGAAAGTGTTGTGGTCAGATGAAACCAAAATTGAGCTCTTTGGAATCAACTCAACTCGCCGTGTTTGGAGGAGGAGGAATGCTGCCTATGACCCCAAGAACACCATCCCCACCGTCAAACATGGAGGTGGAAACATTATGCTTTGTGGGTGTTTTTCTGCTAAAAGGACAGGACAACTTCACCGCATCAAAGGGACGATGGACGGGGCCATGTACCGTCAAATCTTGGTTGAGAACCTCCTTCCCTCAGCCAGGGCATTGAAAATGGGTCGTGGATGATGGGTATTCCAGCATGACAATGAACCAAAACACACGGCCAAGGCAACAAAGGAGTGGCTCAAGAAGAAGCACATTAAGGTCCTGGAGTGGCCTAGCCAGTCTCCAGACCTTAATCCCATAGAAAATCTGTGGAGGGAGCTGAAGGTTCAAGTTGCCAAACGTCAGCCTCGAAACCTTAATGAATTGGAGAAGATCTGCAAAGAGGAGTGGAACACAATCCCTCCTGAGATGTGTGCAAACCTGGTGGCCAACTACAAGAAACGTCTGACCTCTGTGATTGCCAACAAGGGTTTTGCCAACAAGTACTAAGTCATTTCTTGCAGAGGGGTCAAATACTTATTTCCCTCATTAAAATACAAATCAATTTATAACATTTTTGACATGCGTTTTTCTGGATTTTTTTGTTGTTATTCTGTCTCTCACTGTTCAAATAAACCTACCATTAAAATTATAGACTGATCATGTCTTTGTCAGTGGGCAAACGTACAAAATCAGCAGGGGATCAAATACTTTTTTCCCTCACTGTATCAGTCTAACTGAATGGCCCAGTCATATAGTGTTGAGCTAGGCATAGTACTTGCAATCTGTGGTGCTTTGTTGTTTGGTTGGTCGTAATGTGTTTTCTTCACAAAGTACAGTCCTCCACACGGACTATGAATGATGGATATTATTCCACAGAAACACTATTTTGCACTTAGTGGCAAGGCAAGTTTTAATACTTCAGATTCACACACAGGCACACACACACACACACACACACACGCTTTTACTAGCTCCCACTAAATGGAAAACTACAGGTAGCCTATTGTAAAGCATGAGAGTGACTGGCTCACATAGGGCACTGAACACAACCCACTCATGTAGATCCTCACTTCTGTTTCACTGTTGACAACAGCAGTTTCCCTTCAAGGTCTTTGTCCACTTGAGACAAATACCAGATGAAACTGGATAAGCCTGTGTCTCAGCATACGACATTACCTAGAGCAGCCTTGCTCTTGTTCAAGGCAAATTATAAATAAAAGTATTTAGAAGAGGAAAAGCTCTGAGAGTTTACTGTGACTGGAGACCTATCCTCATAAAGTCCGGTCAGGGAAATACAGGAAGTCGCTTTCAAGTCATCTGTAACAAACTGGATCTAAATGCTGTACGAGGATCAACGGTGACATGTACTTCAGCAGAGAGCCTTCCAAAGCAACAAATCACTGATGTTGAGCACTACCCATGATCTATCACTGTTCCCAACCACTTAGACTAGCGCACAGATTCATACTGTACACGCTCAGCACACACATGAACACACACAGTATGGTGGTTTTGACGATATCCCTCCATCTCTCTTGGTTTTACAGGCTCAGAAACTGAAGTCCAACATTTCAGTCGATGGTGTGCTTTGCGTGGTAAGTGGACAGCATATGTACATAGTTTGATTATCCTGATTACTCTTGTTTGAGAAAAAAAAAGATTATACTAAGTTTAAGCCAGAACTATCAACTAACAATTTATCATGACTAAGGCCAGGAATTTCTCATGTCAAAGGTCACAGGCCTATAGACAGAAGTCAAGGCGACCCCTCTTGCACATGTGCTCATGGTCTTTGTAGTCCTCTACGCTGACGTGAGCATTGCTTATCTAGTGCCTTTTAAAGTTCAGTAAATGTCATTGTACATAATAAAGCATCATTATTCCATGGAGTGACATTTAAGGAGGCAGCGGCAGGAGAGAAGAGATGACCCCTTTTCAGCTCAACGTTTCATTAGTGTGTCAAAGAGCTTTTTTTTATTTTTTTATCTCATCTCCAAAGCAACACATGGATATGATAGAGCCACCTGGCATTTTAGTTCTCAAAACAACCTTGTTTTTTTCATTGTAGTCTAATGGGCCAATTTAATCACACAGTTTTGTGGTGTTAAGACATTCTTATTTGATTTGGATTATGGCACCTTTCTCTAATTGATTTTTATAGTGTTTTGCGAGTGTAGACCAAAGAGAGCATGAATGTGGACAATTTAAATGCAGGTGTTATAGATGCAGCCGGGATTTGTCAAATTGCTTCAATTGAACAGTTGGACAAAAGCCTAAAGCAAGCAAAGCAAAAGCATTTGATCAGGCCTAAGTTAACTTGCTCTATCGCTCCACTGACATTCCCTGTCCCTCCCTCCACAGGACCCACAGATCGACGACTCCGGTACCTCCAACTCCATCTCCAGGAACTCAGCCGGGCTGCTGTCATCTAATACACACCTCTACTCACTGCTGCCCCTGCTGGTCGCGCTGCTACACTGCACTCTGGAGGCGCTCTACCCAACGGCAGACCTGTAGCCATGCTACCTTTCAAAAACATGGACAGACTCAATTTGTATAAAGAAGAAATTATATTCTCTGTTCCCAGTATTGTATTTTTATTTCTCTTCTCTCTCATTATTTTTAAAATTCTAGTTTGAAGAGGCTTACGTTGAAGCTGTGTGCTAAAGTGATCTCAGTGTAACTCAGTTTCGCTGTGTTTTCTCTCGTTTCTGTTTTATAAAGGGAAAAGCTTCTGTGTCGATCACTGGGCGATCATGAGAATATAGGATGCATTGCTACATTCCAATACACAATGGCGGGTGGCTTTTTGGCAGTTCCTGGTATGATGGGATTTACTGTATTAATAATGGTACGGTCATTAGGCAGGCGCTTTTATCCAAGTGTCTTTGTGTGTTGAGGCTGAGGTCTTTGAAGAAGCAAAAAGTCCCCATCACTTTGATGGCAGTGGTTTAAATGAGGTGTTAATATATCTCATCTGTGGCGTGCGTGTGTGTTTTGATATGGTGTCTGCCATCCTTTCACATTTGAGAAGAAAGAATTCGGAAAGCACAGACAGTATAGATGGCTAGACCACCATGGAGTCTTGGCATTAGAACCTTACATCTAGAATGGCCTACAGAACTCCTTATTCTATTGGATGCCACCATTTTGTCACTAACTCAGCCCTCTGCAGCATAACACTAATTTCAAGAGCTCACTTTGACATTGTAGCGCATGCAAAAAGCACACGCGCAAAGACCAGCACACACATACAGTACACACTCACGTGTCAAGGTCAGTTTCTCCCTAACATGTACAATGCACTATTTGGGTGATATGGTGAATGTACATAATGGAATCAAACATTATTTTGGTCTATCAAAGCAGTTTGACATATTTTCTCTATACTGGATGAAAGGGTGGAATGGGTGTAGAGTTTTTTCTGGTAGACAGAACATTCCTACCTGAATGAGTTTGCTGTACTCTAACTGCTCTGTAAGTGTCGTAAAGCGCTGTGGAGCTGTTGACAACAGCCGTACAGATGATGGCGTTGAGTTGTAGAAAATCACGTGGCATATGGATTCTCATAATCAACGCTTTAATGTGCACACTGTAATTACACACAACCATTCAACAGACTAGCATCCATTTGCTCTCAAGCTAATGTCATATTGCCTTCACAATAAAACTGTCCATCTTACTGGAGCCAAGACTTATAAATCCTATACGATTGGCATCTGAGTCCAGCTGACACAGAACATGTGACTCGTATGTAATTGTAGCATTTTGTGTGTCTCCTGAGAATCGCTGAGAAAGTATCAACCTTGTATCATAACCATATGTAATTCTCAGATGTAATGTGCAAGTTGAAAATGTACATCCGTTTTGAGATACATTTGGAGTAATCATTTGCTCATGTGGACTACCCAGCACAAAGTCACTTCACACATACATGTGGCATGTGCGGCAAATGACTTTAGCCACTGGACATGTTAAAGCATTTATGACATGATGTTTGGGTTCGTGTGGCTTTTCAAAACATGATGTATATTACATGTTATTTACTAGGCACTAAAATTAGATATGTATGTACTTGAATGAAATAGTAATTGGATTAGAAATGTCTATTTCTATCTTGCTCAGGATCATTGTGAGAAATTTTGATCAGATTCACAGATTCCCCATAAAATACATCAAATTAAACAATAGCGTTTTTGTTTTACAGCAAGCTACATATTTTCCCCAATACGTATGAAGGACCTATTGTAAATGATAAGGAGATATCGATCTAGCTCTCCTGTTATATTTCCTGAGCAAACAAATATTCTACCATAGTTCCATTTATGTTGCCTAAATATGATATTGTTTTTTGGTAATTCTTTCTATGTTGTACTATTTGGCCTTTATTTATTAAACTTTTACATCCCGCACAAGTAAGGCGCATATAGGACCGTACACAGAGGTTAAAGTTCAAAATATCGCATGGGTGATAGGAAATGCAATAAAGGACTTAGACGATAATTTGATCTATGGGGTCCGAGGCAGCTGGGTGGTTTAACGCATTGGTATCTGTAGTCGGATTGCTGATATTTCACAGAGACAGAGGATGAATGTGTTGGAATTTGTGGGTGATGGAGGATAACGAGCCCACTAAGATATGGGTGAAGAAATAAAATACCCCAAGAGTATTTGTATTCATCTACATCACATTGGTTGTTTAACTAGAAGAAACTAACTGCAATGTTTATACAGATTGAAAACAAAGAATCCCTCAGCTATCCACAATACTTCTTAGCTTGTGAAAATGTACAATCTAAATAAAATGATAATTAAAATGTTGACTCATCCAACAGTGAGGTTGTTTTTCTATTCCTCAGGGGTTGTTTTGTGCCTTGTTCTAACTCTGTTTTGCTGGCTGAGAGAGAGAGTTTGCTTAATTAGACGTGTAGCCATTGTCTGGTACCTGTGGAGGAACTGTGTGAGCGGTGGAATCTGAAGCTGTGCTGAAAAGATTGACCATGTTGACACACAACAGTTTATCTATGACATGCTGAGATGAGGACATCAGCCTTGGCTTTACCATATCAGCTAAACAGCTCCAATGTTCCCAGGACATTAGGGAAAATGTCCGACAATGTCAAAGGAAAAAATTATCTTTGCGTCATGATTTAAACACAAGAAAGTTCTGAAAATGTTTGACTGTTCCCTGGGCCTAGATTATTTATGGAGGGAACATTCTCAGAACACCTCTGGTCAAATTCAAATTAATCCCACCTGAAATATTCTAGGAACAAAACATGGAATGCAAAAACAGATAAACCTCAATGCACAAACGCAGAAAAAGTGACGGAAAGGAGGGTAAATGTCATGCATGCACTTTTCCACAGGGAAGCAAGAAAATAGTATCCAATGGCTGTAGTTATGGCCTTTCCCTGGATGCCGTAGCAGGAGGGGGTTAAATTGGAATGGGTAGAAAGACAGCCAGCGGGGTTGACCTTTCCAATCCCACAGATTAGAGAAAGCCTCACAATTATTACATCACGTTGTTCAGTTTTATTTTCAGAAATTACATTTACATTTACATTTTAGTCATTTAGCAGATGCTCTTATCCAGAGCGACTTACAGTTAGTGTACACATTATTTTTTTATTTTTCATACCGGACCCCCGTGGGAATCGAAACCACAACCCTGGCGTTGCAAACGCCATGCTCTACCAAATCAACTCAAAAGCCCAGTTTATACCTGGTTCTAACATGCGTCCTTTGTCCTGTTCTTGTCCTCGTTCCGATTGTACCCACATTTTTAGACAGGTGTAGACGATTAAAATACACATCGTGAACTGATTTTGATCAGATCTTATAAGTGTACAGTAAACTGGCAAGATCAGGACAAGATCAGGACAATATCAGGATGAAGGGTGCATGTAAGCGGCAGGTATAAACAGGGCTAAAATGTCACTGGTGTGGTTGTTTCAACAGTATACCAGCTGTCAGCTGGTACTTTATGTAAGTCTATGTTTCTTGCAGGTATTTTCTTAATCTCAAGATGGACAGAAATAATGAATATGGGACAATATGTTAGAACATGTGATACAGACATTGACAGAATGCAGCAGCAGCAGCTGTAACAAACGTACATTGAAATGGGTCTATCTGAGTAATGTTGAAAATGAGCACTGAAAATGTTCATGCTGCTTTTGTAGCGAGAATCAAGTCTTACCATTAAGTTATAGAACTTTTATATTCATCCGGTCTTCTTACAGTAGGTTTTCCTTATATCACAGTTGACATTCTCATCTGAAGAATGTATGACACAATCTATTCCTTGAATAATAGGTCCACTACAATAATTGCCTAATTTTTCATTCACATTTTAGTCATTTAGCAGATGCTCTTATCCAGAGCAACTTATAGGATCAATTAGGGTTAAATCCCTTGCTCAAGGGCACATCAGCAGATTTTTCCACCTACTCGGCTCAGGGATTTGAACCAGCACCCTTTCAGTTACTGGCCCAACGCTCTTACTCGCTAGGCTACCTGCCGCCCAGACAGTTATATCATAACAAAACGTTACATATTGTACATACTGTAGTCAGATATGGGTAATCTCTCGTGGACAAATACACGTAACATTGATCGAGCATCTAACGCAATTACTCAAGATTTGAGTCCAGGGTTTCCGAGACGAATATGTATCAGTTGAGGTTGAATGGAATGTGTTCCAAAGAATAATACCAATGTAATGTAACTTGGCCCCCCCCGAACGCACATGCACAATATTTCCAATCATATAAAAGTGAAAAATAGATTAAAATGGTGTGGATAATGCCTTTTCAGGCAAACAGAAAAAAAGTATAAATGTCAAACAAATGCAATACACAACCTTGAAATTAAAGCCCTCTGGCATAAAAGGGAACAGTAAAATAAAGATATTGAGCATTAGTTCTCGTAAATGTGAGGAATTCGATTTTTGATAACAAGAGCCAACCTGCATTTCACATTGGAGATGTGCTTATTAAGAAGTGTTTCCTAGTCTATTGGCCCAGACCTTGAGGAGGCTTCAATATAGTGTTGACCTAAATGAACCTTGGCTATGGAGATTACCGTTAACTGCACTTCAAGAAAACACTGGACTATGAGCTGAAGTACCTGAAGACATTTTTCAGGCAATTATCAAGGCTAAGATGGTCTAACAAAATAGTATTGTAAGAGACTGGTCCTCTGTAGCTCAATTGGTAGAGCATGGTGCTTGTAACACCAGGGTAGTGGGTTCGATCCCCGGGACCACCCATATGTAAACATGTATGCGCACATGACTGTAAGTCGCTTTGGATAAAAGCGTCTGCTAAATGGCATATTATGAGGAGATTGGTGAACTAGATGAGCTGGCTTTATAAGGAAGTCCTATTGAAACTCATTTTGTATAAAGCTGGCCCTGCATAGGATGAATCTAATCTAGAAAAGTGCTGGTATCATATTTAGTCAGTGAAATAGAAGGGGTAAAACAGGTGTTAAGCATCGTCTTCAGATGTATGTTCATATCCACAAATGTACAGTATTTTTTATTTATTTATTTATTTAACCTTTATTTAACTAGGCAAGTCAGTTAAGAACAAATTCTTATTTACAATGACAGCCTACCAAAAGGCCTCCTGCAGGGACGGGGGCTGGGATTAAAAATAAATAAATACAATAAAATATAGGACAAAACACACATCACGACAAGGTTTAAGTGCGTATATAATGAGCAGCTAGTAAGCTAGTAGTAGTATTAAAGTAGTTATGTGTCCCAGAGTTAGTATTGGAAGAAGAAATGACCACACTGTCTGTCTGCATTGTGCCTCAGGCCTGACCAATCCCATAGCACCGCAGCAGGAGAGAGCTAGCACTAACAGCAACACTGTCCTGGTGAAGATCACCATCACACCAGTGGTAAAATACTGTTTAATGAGCTCCCAATTTATGCCAGTCCATCTGTATCCAGAGGCATACACTAGAACGATGCACTGAGTGTGTGTGTGTGTGTGTGCTTATGAAATTGGCACAGCTATTGACACAGTACAGTAGCACTTTACTACCATTTATTGCGGTATCATTTTCTAACCAATCTGTGACCCCTTAGCCTCCCAGGCCCAGCTGCCCATACATAACATAGAACCCCTGACCACACCACATGCTCTAAATCAGCGCTCAATGATTGAACTACTGTACTCAACGCTGTGAAATTACTGACAGTTGTGAATTGTCATTTTTTGTCAACGATCTACACAAAATATTCTGTAATGTGAAAGTGTAATAATGTTTTTAACATTTCAAAAAAATAAAAAAATAAAACACGAATATATCTTGATTAGATACGTAGTCATCCCCCTGAGTCAACACATGTTATAATCACCTTTGGCAGCAATTACAGCTGTGAGTCTTTCTGTGTAAGTCTCTAAGAACTTTCTACACTTGGATTGGGCAACATTTGCACATTATTATTTTCTAAAATTCTTCAAGCTCAGTCAAATTGGCTGTTGATCATTGCTAGAAAACAATTTTCAGGTCTTGCCATAGATTTTCAAGTCGATTTCATTCTAAACTGTAACGCGACCACTCAGGAACATTCACTGTCTTCTTGGTAAGCAACTCCAGTGTAGATTTAGCCTTGTGGTCCAGCTGAAAGGTGAATTCATCTCCCAGTGTCTGGTGGAAGGCAGACTGAACCAGGTTTTCCTCTAGGATTTTGCCTGTGCTTGGCTCCTTTCCGTTTATTTTTTATCCTGAAAAACTCCCCAGTCCTTGAAAATATGAAGAGTGGTACTCAGTAATATGTTGTGTTGGATTTGTCCCAAACATAACACTTTGTACTCAGAACAAAACGTTAATTGCTTTGCCACATTTTTTGCAGTATTTAGTGCCTTGTTGCAAACAGGATGCATGTTTTGGAATATTTGTATTCTGTACAGGCTTCCTTCTTTTCACTCTGTCGATTAGGTTAGTATTGTGGAGTATCTACAGTGTTGTTGATCCATCCTCAGTTTTCTCCTATCACAGCCATTAAACCCTGTAACTGTTTTAAAGTCCCCATTGTCCTCATGGTGAAATCCCTGAGCGGTTTTCTTCCTCTCCGGCAACTGAGTTAGGCAGGACCCCTGTATCTTTGTAGTGACTGGGCGTATTAATAGACCATCCAAAGTGTAATTAATAACTTCACCATGCTCAAAGGGATATTCAATGTCTGTTTTTATTTTATTTTACCCATCTACCAATAGGTGCCCTTCTTTGCGAGGCATTGGAAAACCTCCCTGGTCTTTGTGGTTGAATCTGTGTTTGAAATTCACTGCTCGAGGGATATTACAGATAATTGTATGTGTGGGGTTAAGAGATGAGGTAGTCATTCAAAAATCATGTTAAACACTATTATTGCACACAGAGCGAGTCCATGCAACTTATTATGTGACTTGTTAAGCACATTTTTTACTCCTGAACCTATTTAGGCATGCCATAACAAAGGGGTTGAATACTTACTGACTCAAGACATTCCAGCTTTTCATTTCTTATTAATTTGTAAACATTTCGAAAAACATAATTCCACTTTGACATTATGGGGTATTGTGTGTAGGTCAGTGACAAAAAAAATCTTTATTTAGTCCATTTTAAATTCAGGCTGTAACTCAACAAAATGTGGAAAAAGTCAAGGGGTGTGAATACTTTCTGAAAGCACTGTATATTATTTCAACAACAACTATTACAACCCTGAAATTGAGAGAGATTTTGTCAGATTTTGTTCCCAATGTCCAGCCTTGTTTCTCAGCCTTACCATGTCAATATATGCACTAAACTGGGGTTATTAGTGGAGACCACATCCATACTCTGAATAAGTCTGCAAGTAAATTCTGAAACTACTTAATAGGTTGTAAAAAATGAAAAGACGTTATGGGAGCCACAAACACTTCAAGTCACCTTACACGGGCATTCATTCACATCTGTAAAAAAATATGTCACATAGGGGTTGCTGTATCTCACTGAAACCCCCATGGGCAGTTAATGGCATATGGACAAATGGTTTATGAATACTAATAAATGTTTATGCTGTAATTATTCCACTGTTTTATAATCCCTAATTATGAGGCTAGTTTACAATCGTACTGTATGTCACTTCAAATTATATTGTAAAGATATACTGACCTGAATGATGCTGGCTCACAAATTAACTTGTAATCCACAGTTCACATAGCAATGTGGGCTACGTGTGCCATTAAAAAAAATTGATGTAGTTCTGTCCTTGAGCTGTTCTTGTCTATTAATGATCTGTATTATGTAATGTTTAATGTTTTGTGTGGACCCCAGGAAGAGTAGCTGCTGCTTTTGCAACAGCTAATAGGGATCCTAATAAAATACCAAATACCATTGTCATGTATGGTAGGTCTTATGAGAAAATGTATAACTAATTGATTCAGATTAAACCCAGTCCAATGGCATGAACCAGTAACACTACTCAGTTTGATCACACTTTATTTGGATAGTCCGGATAGTCCATCTATAGATGCTCTACAGATGGTCAGACTATCTACAAACTATATGTTGATAAGCAACTGCTTGCTAAGGTTACGGTTAGGGTTAGAATAAGGGTTAGGTTAAGGGTTAAGTTTAAGGTTAGGATAAGGGTTAGGGTTATGGCTAGGGTTAGAGTTAGTAGATAGTTAGTTGAAATGTTACTGATAGTCTATAGATAGTCTGTAGAGCATCTACAGATGGACTATCCAAATAAAGTGTTACAGAAAGTACAGACCAGAGACCCAGACTTTCCCATCACTCTTCCCATCTTTCCTATCTCATCAGACACTAATTTCTGTCATTATATTAGATTTTTTTATTTTCTCTTTGTTTTTGGTCTGATGTGAGGAGAAGGCCTCCTTTTGTTGTGGTGAAGAGCACTAATAAAACGGGTCAGGGTCGGATGGGATAGAACACAGAACCATTCTTCTGAGGCTGTGGGGTCCAGGGGACAACCATGTGCTTTGTAAGAGGGCCGGCCCTGCTCAGTCATTTACAGAGTGGAAATTACCCACCGCAATTGGAACATAATGGCATAATGATGTAAAGATTGAGTTCTGGGCATGGCATCAATCATGTGATCGTGGGTCGGTTGACCCAGAGTCTTCACAATGAAGTGCGAGTGTTTGGCCGGTCAGGGTCCATTTAAAGCAGGGGTGTCAAACATTCGGCCCAGGAGGGGGTCATAAACTATAATTCCAGCATCCTCAAAATGGCTTGACATTAACCAGGTTTCCATCCAACCTTTTTAGTTTATTTTATGTGAGTAATGTACATGTTGGATAAATTTTTTTAATGACAGACCTGATGGAAACATTCCAAATGTCGACAAAACGAAATACGCAAGACAAGGTGGGATCTTTTTATGTCGGTAAAATTAATAATGCAAGAAATGGAGTCACGTGATGATATGTTGTGTGGTCCTTCCACTAGGACTCGGGAAAGCATGCAGTTTATTAGGCTACAGATTAAATAAGTTATGATGAACAGGTGATGAGCTTGATGCTCCTTTCCAATAAATATTGAGGGTCTGATTCTGGTGACGTGATGATCAATGCTTGGCTGCCGTTTGACAAATAAAAAATGTATTGCACTTTTGTCAATAATAATGTCATCATGTAGGCTATACGTGCACTGTTTCTGCAAGCTTTTGGCTAGAGCGCAGGTGCCAGTACCAGCGTTGGCACATTTGCTATACCTATGCAACATTTTTTGTGACAAAACCATCAGTAGGCCTAGAGTTGAAAATGTGATGGAAACACATTTAACTTGTATTTTTTATCCAGTACATGGGAATTGAACAACAAAAGTTATTTTTATGTGCACTACGTATTTACTATTTACGCACAGACTTTTATCCGCAACAAGTCAATTTGATGGAAACACAACTATGATGGGAAAATGTGCATCGTTTTTATGCGGATTTTAGAATATTTGCATGAAAATCTATCACCAGTTGGATGGAAACCTAGCTATAGACACCTTTAAGATGCTGGCAAGTGCGCTAGTCCAGTGTCACTCTGATTATTTACATTTACATTTACGTCATTTAGCAGACGCTCTTATCCAGAGCGACTTACAGTTTAGTGCATACATTATTATTTTTCATACCCCCTGTGGGAATCGAACCCACAACCCTGGCGTTGCAAACGCCATGCTCTACCAACTGAGCTACATCCCTGCCGGCCATTCCCTCCCCTACCCTGGACGACGCTGGGCCAATTGCGCGCCGCCCCATGGGTCTCCCGGTCGCGGCCGGCTACCACAGAGCCTGGATTCGAACCAGGATCTCTAGTGGCACAGCTAGCACTGCGATGCAGTGCCTTAGACCACTGCGCCACTCGGGAGACAATTATGCCTGCACATCATGGTTCACCAGCAGCCCCAACTATCTAAAGAATAAGCTACAGACCAGCCAAAACAAGCTTGTAAGAATTGTACTTAAACTCCCCCCTCATACTCATCTGGAGGTCGCGCATTTTAAGCAGATGTCACTGAACTGTCATTGTTACTATACACTTTAAACTCAATTGTGCTTGCCCATGCCAGTTGGCCCGGATTTGGGTCAAGTTGCCATTTTGTGTTTGTAACATTTTCTAAACATTATATGTGACATGTTTAATCTATTGTAAAAACCACGCAGATAGCGGAAAAAAATAGTATTATTATTTCAACTTGGTCTGGTTCACAGAATTATTATGGACTCAGCCCCCAGGTACCTACATGTATCCAACAATTGTTCATTTGTTAGAGATGTCCACCAGCATAATACCAGAGCCAGAGACTAATATTCACTGTTTGAAATATAAGAGTTTCTGATAAGAACACATTTTTATATACCGGCGCTGTTGAGGGGAACAAACTACCACAGCAACTCAAAGCCATACCAACATACCAACCTTAACCACATTTTGTGATGGGTGATTTCGAAGGAGTCAGGCGCAGGAGGGTAAATCACAGAATAACAGGATTTATTCCGAAACACAGAGTTACGCCGTAATGCGTCAAAACACTCCAGTGCGCAAAACAGGCGCACTGGAAACAAGGCACACAGGGAATATTCCCGGCGATACAAAATACAAGGAGCTCCACCGAGCTTCTCTAACCTCCACAATAAACAATCACACACAAAGACAAGGGGGCAGAGGGAACACTTATACAGGTACTAATGAGGGGATATGAACCAGGTGTGTGTAACAAACAAGACAAAACAAATGGAATGATGAGATGAGGAGCGGCAGTGGCTAGAAGGCCGGTGACGACGAATGCCGAAGCCTGCCCAAACAAGGAGAGGAGGCAGCTTCGGAGGAAGTGGTGACACCATTGGGGAAATGTTGGAGTGAATTTACACCGGCCTCGGGGACGGCCAGGAGGACGCGGAGCAGGGCGAGCTGGATGGCGACGGTAGAAATCCCTCACCGGAACCCAGCACCGCTCCTCCGGACCATACCCCTCCCACTCCACGAGGTACTGAAGGCCCCCCACCTGACGCCTCAAATAAAGGATGGAACTGACGGAGTACGCCGGGGCCCCCTCGATGTCCAAAGGGGGGCGGAGGAACCTCCCGCACCTCAGACTCCTGGAGCGGACCAGCCACCACTGGCCTGAGGAGAGACACACGGAACAAGGGGTTAATACGGTAATCTGGAGGGAGCAATAACCTATTTGTCATCTCGTTTATCCACAAACCGCGGGCTCAGCTTCCGGCAGGGCAGGTGGAGGGGCAGATTCCGGGTCGAGATCCAGGCCCGATCACCCGGTACCAAGACCGGGGCCTCACTGCGGTGGTGGTCAGCGTTGGCCTTCTGGCGACGCACAGCGCGCTGGAGGTGGACGTGAGCAGCGTTCCACATCTCCTCCGCGCGCCGAAACCAGTCATCCACCGCAGGAGCTTCGGTCTGGCTCTGATGCCACGGTACCAGAACCGGCTGATAACCAAAAACACATTGAAATGGCGATAGGTTAGTGGAGGAGTGGCGGAGCGAGTTCTGGGCATATTCTGCCCATGGTAAGAACACCGACCACTCCCCTGGCAGGTCCTGGCAGTAGGACCGCAGGAACCTACCCACATCCTGATTCACCCGTTCCATCTGCCTATTACTCTCGGGGTAAAACCCAGAGGTCAGGCTGACCGAGACCCCCAGACGTTCCATGAACACCTTCCAGACCCTGGATGTAAACTGGGGACCCCGGTCAGACACTATATCCTCTGGCACCCCGTAGTGCCGGAAGACATGAGTAAACAGGGCCTCCGCAGTCTGCAGGGCCGTGGGGAGACCGGGCAGAGGAAGGAGGCGGCAGGCTTTTGAAAAGCAGTCCACAACGACCAGGATGGTGGTGTTACCCTGAGAGAGGGGAAGATCAGTGAGAAAGTCAATACACAGGTGGGACCATGGCCATTGTGGATCTGGTAATGGCTGTAACTTACCCGCTGGGAGGTTCCTAGGTGCCTTACTCTGGGCACACACCGAGCATGAGGAGACATACACCCTCACGTCCTTAGCCAAGGTAGGCCACCAGTACTTTCCGGTCAGGCAGCACACTGTACGGCCGATACCTGGGTGACCATAGGAGGGGGACGTTTGTGCCCAATAGATCAGACGGTCACGGACAAGAGAAGGCACATACTGCAGCCCAGCTGGGCACTGAGGTGGAGATGGCTCTGTGCGTAACGCCGCTCTATGTCCGCCTCCATCGCCCACACTACCAGCCACAATGCAGGAGGCCGGGAGTATAGGAGTGTTGTCTATGGGCCTCTCCTCTGTGTCGTACAGCCGTGACAGTGCGTCTGCCTTCACGTTCTTTGTACCCGGGATGTAAGACAGTGTAAAATCAAACCGGGTGAAGAATAGGGCCCACCTGGCCTGGCAAGGGTTCAGCCTCCTCCCTGCCCGGATGTACTCCAGGTTACGGTGGTCCGTCCAGACGAGGAAAGGGTGTTTCGCCCCCTCGAGCCAGTGCCTCCACACGGTCAGGGCTCGGACAACGGCCGATACCTGGGTGACCAGAGGAGGGGGACGTTTGTGCCCAATAGATCAGACGGTCACGGACAAGAGAAGGCACGTACTGCAGCCCAGCTGGGCACTGAGGTGGAGATGGCTCTGTGCGTAACGCCGCTCTATGTCCGCCTCCATCGCCCACACTACCAGCCACAATGCAGGAGGCCGGGAGTATGGGGGTGTTGTCTATGGGCCTCTCCTCTGTGTCGTACAGCCGTGACAGTGCGTCTGCCTTCACGTTCTTTGTACCCGGGATGTAAGACAGTGTAAAATCAAACCGGGTGAAGAATAGGGCCCACCTGGCCTGGCGAGGGTTCAGCCTCCTCCCTGCCTGGATGTACTCCAGGTTACGGTGGTCCGTCCAGACGAGGAAAGGGTGTTTCGCCCCCTCGAGCCAGTGCCTCCACACGGCCAGGGCTCGGACAACAGCCAACAGCTCCTGATCACCAGCATCGTAGTTCTGCTCCGCCGGGCTGAGCTTCTTGGAGAAGAAGGCACAGGGGCGGAGCTTGGGTGGCATGCCCGAGTGTTGAGATAGGACAGCGCCTATCCCTACCTCGGACGCATCCACCTCCACTACGAACGGTAGTGATGCATCGGGATGGGCCAGTACCAGGGCTGAGGTGAACAGAACCCTCAGTTTACTGAAGGCCGTCAGCCTCAGCAAACCAGCGGAGCCGGGACGGCCCACCCTTCAACAGAGAGGTGATGGGAGCTGCGACCTTGCCAAAGCCCCGGATAAACCTCTGATTGTAGTTGGCAAAGCCAATAAAGCGCTGCACCTCCTTTACCGTGGTTGGAGTCAGCCAATTACGCACAGCTGCAATGCGATCTCCCTACATCTCCACACCTGAGGTGGTAATGCGGTATCCGAGGAAGAAGAGAGACTGTTGGGAAAACAGACACTTCTCTGCCTTGGCATTAAGGTCATGTTCCAACAGTCGGCCTAGCACTTTGCGAACCAGGGACACATGCTGGGCGCGTGTAGCGGAATACACCAGAATATCATCGATGTAGACCACTACACCGCGACCAAGCATGTCCCGAAACACCTCCTTCACAAAGGACTGGAAGACGGATGGAGCATTCATCAAACCGTACAGCATCACCAGGTATTCGTAATGCCCCGTGATTGTGCTGAATGCTGTCTTCCATTCGTCCCCCTCTTGGACACGCACCAGGTTGTACGCACTCCGGAGATCTAATTTTGTGAAGAAGCGCGCTCCATGCATTGACTCGATTACCGATGGAATGAGGGGTAGAGGATAACTATAACGTATTGTCCCCTTGTTCAGTGCTCGGTAATTAATGCAAGGGCACAGACCTCCATCTTTCTTCTTCACAAAAACGTGCAGGCCCCTACCAGGACGTCCTCTCGCAGGTGGCACCGGAAGTGGTTGATGAGGGCCCGCTCGTTCCATCCGGACCCAGTCTTGTGCGGTCCTCGTTCCCTGCCTCAGGTGGACCAGCCGCTCACCCACCTCTCTACCTTCGGGCGGGTGATCGAAGACTCCCCGTAGTTGTCCAACGCGGCTCCTCCTTCAATCCAGACCGCGTTGGCCCACTCCAGGGCTTTCCCCGAGAGGCAGGAGACGAGGGCGGACACCTTCTCCCGCTCCGATGGAGCCGGGCTGATGGTAGAGAAGTATAGATCCAGTTGCAGGAGGAATCCCTGGCAGCGGGCAGGTGTCCCGTCAAACTCCCTTGGTCGGGATACATGAATCCCTCTTGGTGCTGGGGTGTGGGTGGCTGGATCCGGTCGCTCAGCTGGTCCCGAAAGATCGGGTCAATCGCATCTCCCAAGCTGGCTAGCATCGTCGAATGCTCCCGGACCCGCGCCACGACTCCAGGCATGTGCTCCTCTCCTGCTGACTCCATGTCTTGGGTGTGTGATTCTGTGATGGGTGATTTCGAAGGAGTCAGGCGCAGGAGGGTAAATAAGAATAACAGGATTTATTCAGAAACACAGAGTTACGCCGTAATGTGTCAAAACACTCCAGTGCGCAAAACAGGCGCACTGGAAACAACAAGGCACACAGGGAATATTCCCGGCGATACAAAATACAAGGAGCTCCACCGAGCTTCTCTAACCTCCACAATAGACAATCACACACAAAGACAAGGGGGCAGAGGGAACACTTATACAGGTACTGATGAGGGGATATGAACCAGGTGTGTGTAATAAACATGACAAAACAAATGGAATGATGCGATGAGGAGCAGCAGTGGCTAGAAGGCCGGTGACGACGAACGCCGAAGCCTGCCCGAACAAGGATAGGAGGCAGCTTCGGAGGAAGTCGTGACACATTTAAAAAGAATGTACAAAGCTGGCTAATGTGTGAACAGTAGAACCTTTTTTTCTGTATCTATGTGGTCCTCTGTAGCTCAGCTGGTAGAGCACGGCGCTTGTAACGCCAAGGTAGTGGGTTCGATCCCCGGGACCACCCATACACAAAAAATTTATGCACGCATGACTGTAAGTCGCTTTGGATAAAAGCGTCTGCTAAATGGCATATTATTATTATTATATTATTAATGTGTCTGTATCTGTGTAATGTGTCTATCTATGTAATGTGTCTGTATCTCTGTAATGTGTCTATATCTATGTAATGTGTCTGGATCTCTGTAATGTGTCTGTATCTCTGTAATGTGTCTGTATCTATGTAATGTGTCTGTATCTCTGTAATGTGTCTGTATCTCTGTAATGTGTCTGTATCTCTGTAATGTGTCTGTATCTATGTAATGTGTCTGTATCTATGTAATGTGTCTGTATCTATGTAATTGTAAAGTCCCCGACTTTATTGTGCAATCCCGGTCACTTTTTAAAATCTTTGTGTATATATGTATTTTTAAACTGACAAATCAAATCTATCAATCCAAACTGTGCAGCGGCCATTTGATGAATGGAAAGAGACATCTGTTACAAAACAGTTTAATGACATTCGGCGATTGTCAAGCCAGGGTCATGTGAAAATATGTTTTACCCCTCCCCCCCAGTAAATTTCGAACTGTCCCTAATGGAGAAGACAGCATGAGTATTGACAGCATCTCATTGGGTGGTGCACTGCTACCTTAAACATTATCTAAAATCTTTGAGATCTACACTCCCCATGCCCTATCGAAATGCCTTCACAATTCGCTGACTATTCAATTATACAAACATTAGATATCCAATGTAAGTGTTTGAGGAAATATAACTAGTCTTAAGAAACATTCAAAATCAACACACTTTTTTCAACTGAGCGATCAAACCAAGACATCCTTCAGGTGGATCTATCAAGCTGTCCGATGTCAGTTTCTTTATGTACTCTCTGCTTGTAAATCAATCGTATTGACATCCTGAGCATCAAATCAATAAAGCTTGAGACTTGAGGCAACAAAATATGAAGGAGCGATTTCTCAATTACAGTATGAAGAAGCATCAAAATGTTTATTTGTAACTTTACACAATCTGCCCATATGAAGGAAATAATGAGGTGAGCAGCTCTTCATTCATACACAATAGATTGGTGTAAGATACATTACATGTAGTGTTCACCTAACCGGAAAACATCAGATTTCTCACATTTATACATTTCTTATGTACATTTAAAAGCGTGACCATTTATTAGGTTACGTTTACAATGATTTACAAGACTGAACAAAATGCGACAGAACTTGGGATGCTTCGGATAAAAGCGTAAACACAATGAACTTCAAAGTGATACAGAGAAAACAGTCAAACTGCCCAAATGCCAAAAATAAGTACAAGAAATATAAAAATGGAAAAAAAAAAAAATTATTCTTCATATGATACTGTGGGATGAAGGAACCAAAGGACCCACACCCTGACTGAGGCTATGTTCCAATACTTTGAAAATTCATGCTTCCTTGAAGTGATCCCAGAGAGTAGGAAAGGAAATGAATGTAGCATTTTGGAACAGGGCCTGAGAATGTTATAGGCTGAATCGAGTTGCAGGATCCAAGCTGAGTAAGTGTGTAAAACAAATTAATGGACCTTGATATTGAGGTTAAATTAATATTTTTTTTATTTGTATTAACATACTGTACAAGAAAACATTACAACTAAGTACCTTTTATGATCGTATTGTCTTGTCATTTCATTAGAAACACAATCATACACAATCACAATAAAAGATGGCAAAATAAAACAATATGAGTAGTAATTAAAATGTTATTTTATATTCTAAATCTATAATTAAATAAACCTTGATATGTATAAAGGATATGTGTTGACGGATAATGAGAAATATGTTGAAACATCACAGATATGAAACATGGAAAGGACATGCATTTGAATGCCAGAATACATGTCATACCATTGCGCTTTGACAATGACATTAACATTATAAACACAGGCAAGTTTCGATTTTGATATACAAGTTCTTTCTTTTTTGCTGTTCTTTGCATCCGACGTCTTCATTGGCCCGTGACATACTGTACTGCTGGTGGGCTAAGTCAAGCTCTTAGTGCATACTGTGAGGAACTCAGTGCAGAACAGTCTTTCAGCACAGGATATTTTAGCTCAGAGTGAGGCAACCATATAGTCAAGTCACAAGTTATTCTAGACCCACAGGCTGCTCTGTTCATTTAGCATGGATTGAATTTGGGCACACCATACATTAAAAGAAAACACAACAGAAAACACGAGGGAGCTTTTTTCTCTCTAATGTCTTTGTATCAAAATGAGCACATATCTCACCAGCAAGAGGCCCTTGGCATCGTTCTTTCAGACTCATGTCACGTGGCGACCTGCTCCTCCTAAACTCTTAAAGAGATGTATCCACAGGGAGGAAGTGCAGACTACAAACTTCCTGGCTGAGAGCCAATGGGATGTCCAGAACCCCCCAGCTGGGCTGGGCAGAGACCCAACCAGAGAGCAGACAAGTCACTCTGGATAAACTCCATTACAGGGTGTGGAGGTGAGGAGGCACACATAGCGGACACTCAAGGTCACAATAAAGGGCTTCCGTTATCATCAGGTTCACTTCAGCACGGCGTGTTGTTGTGAGACGGGTAAAAAGAGAGCAAGAACTCGTCAGAAAACAGAAGCATTCGCGGTCCTTTCAGGTGTATTCAGGCTCCCCTTTTGGTCAGGCGGTTCAAACACAGGTCCCCTGATGCGTTACTGCGTGCGGTTTGCGGTTCTTCAGGCCATGGTACTTGTCTCTGAAGTCTCCAGGTTTCTGCTGCGAGGTGTCGATCAGGGCACTGGCGATGGCAATGCCTACAGGGAGAAACACATGGGGGAGGGAGTGAAAGGGAGGGGGAGGGAGACACAGAAAAAGGGAGGTCAGCTTCAAAGAAAACAGACTCAGCAGTGTGGCAGGTAAAACACAGTGGCCAGTAATGAGCTCACTGCCTCCCGCCGGCATAAACCCATTCCCAACTCCCTAGCACCCTAACTTCCCAAACTATAGTCCAAGCCCTCACATATCAGAGTTCGGCAGGATACAATGAGGGTCTACAGGTCACTGAAGCATAGCTCTCCACCCCTCTGGGCTGCTCTGGGTTGTTATTTCTCTCAATACAACAATCTGATTGGTCAGCTATTTTCTACACAAGGCAGAAAAAACAAGCAGAGAACACAATGACAGCAGATGTTGCTGCGTTCTGTTGACATACTGTAGTTCATATGGATTTTCAGCATGGTTTGCCCTCTGTACAGCGGTAGGCTTGACTAGTATACTCATTAGGACAGGAACTAAATCTCCTTGTATGCAGCCAAAACAACTGTACAGAAAAACAAGGAAAAGCTCACCAATTTGGACACAACATGCTTAAGCATTTCACACACCAGTGATTCCTGGGTTATTGCAGCGGGAAAGACGATTGTGTGTGTGTGTGTGTGTGTGTGTGTGTGTCTGTCTGTCTGTCTGTCTGTCTGGTTCAGCCACAGTGCGCCCTTCATGGCAACAATCGCTTCAGTGCTCTTTCCCACCGACATTTGCTGCCCGCTGCCACGGACAGGAGGCCGGCCTTCAGCAATGATTACAAAACAAGATGTACAAGTTAAAGAGGGATGGAGAGAGGGATGAAGCTGGGGGTGGAGGAGAGGAAAGAGCCTGTGCTGACACTCTAGTCTACAACCTGACGTGTCTGGTCGGTGGAACCATCCCAGACCAGATTACCTGTCAGCCCATTCACTCCAAATCCCAACTAGATCCTTTCAACACAGTTACCTGACACTTTTCTCTAGCAATCACAACATGTAACACTGCAGCTAATATGTCGGACCTTGAAAACCACGAGATCCAATGCATCACTACTCTTGGATAGAAACCACCACCATGTGTAACCCTTGAAAGACAAACTTTCCACACTTGAAATTAACCTTTAAAAAAAAAAACTCTAATCAAAAACTAAAATCATTTCATAAAATATTTTTCTTTCTAGATGCCAGTTTGGTAAGTCAACCGAAGATGAATGCTTACTACAAAATAGCTTTTTCGTCATGACAGAGTACTATTTAAAGCCAATGGTTTCTGGATGACATGAGATATCCATCTCAAATTAAATTAATTGGACAACATAATCAAATCAGGATACAGATGAGTGGAGGTGAAGGGCGCTCCCGACTAATGAAACCTATGAATGGAATTGTTTTGTCAGGTGAGGTTCCTGGACCATTAACCCTAATGTACAAAGTGCTTCCGAACAGGAAGGGCCTTTCTAACACCAGGGACCCCAAATACACAGAATATTAAATCAAACAGGAGAGTGAGAATCCTTGTGAAAACCTTGACCTAGGTTGATATCTTCACCTGACAATGTGGAAAATGTGGTTGACAATGTAGACCAGATGTGCTAGCTTCATCCCAAAGGCAGTTCCTATAGAAACTGAATTTAATGCATACTCTGTTTTTTCATCTGTTAAATACGTACTTATTAACAGTGCTTTAAAATCCCATCACCCAACAATTCAGGACATATATTATATGAGACTAGTAGTGAATGAAAGGTTTACATTGAGGATCCACTCTGGGTCAATATGCTCTGGTTCCCACATCACTGTCAACCAGCTCTCCACTCACACCCACACAGGGAGAACAGTTGGAGACAAGATGATGCCTCTGGTACCCTCAGAACAACACTGTAGTGGACCCAGCCTGCACTGTAGGTCAGAGAGAGAAAGAGAGCCCAGAGTCTGGATGTCCATAGACACCATGCCTGACAGAACACCATACACTAGCATACTCTTACATTCCCAATAATGGTGACATCATTCCAAAAGGAAAAGGGATTAAGGAAAAATGTTTAACACATATCTTTATTTTGTGTGCTTAATCTTTCCTCGACACACTCAGCAGCAAATGTTAGTTTAATGCGCTCAGGAAAAGCCCAGGCCACCGGACCACGAGGCTGTGATGGGGAACGGAGCGACACTGGTGGCAGCACGGCGGAGAGAGAGATCGAGAGATGGAGCAGAACGGGAGAGATAACTGGGACTCTGATTGTGTTTTTTCTTAATGTTCCTCCCTGGCTTGGGGAACGCCAAGGGATTCATAAACCAACGGGTTACCTGAGACTGGAAGACATGTCTCTCCAGGCACCACAGCTATATGCAATTCTCTAGTCGCTGGGTGATGAGGGCACCACCACAGACTCTTACCTCAGACCGCACTCGTTCAATAGATCTCCTTCACACCTCCGTCCTGCACTCTATCTGTCTGTCTCTTTGTCTCTCTCCTACTCTCTCTTTCTCTCCTACTCGCTCTGTCACGGTTGGTCCACTTCTCCTCCTGAATAGACAGATTATCCTTTATGAGAAGGGGATTGCTGTGTTTGTATTCAATCAATTTCAATCAATCAATTTTATTTTATATAGCCCTTCTTACATCAGCTAATATCTCGAAGTGCTGTACAGAAACCCAGCCTAAAACCCCAAACAGCTAGTAATGCAGGTGTAGAAGCACGGTGGCTAGGAAAAACTCCCTAGAAAGGCGAAAATGTTGGAAGAAACCTAGAGAGGAACCAGGCTATGAGGGGTGGCCAGTCCTCTTCTGGCTGTGCCGGTGGAGATTATAACAGAACCATGCCAAGATGTTCAAAAATGTTCATAAGTGACAAGCATGGTCAAATAATAATCAGGAATAAATCTCAGTTGGCTTTTCATAGCCGATCATTAAGAGTTGAAAACAGCAGGTCTGGGACAGGTAGGGGTTCCATAACCGCAGGCAGAACAGTTGAAACTGGAATAGCAGCAAGGCCAGGCGGACTGGGGACAGCAAGGAGTCACCACGGCCGGGTCCCGACGTTGGTCCTAGGGCTCAGGTCTCTCAGTTGGCTTTTCATAGCCGATCATTAAAGAGTTGAAAACAGCAGGTCTGGGACAGGTAGGGGTTTCGTAGCCGCAGGCAGAACAGTTGAAACTGGAATAGCAGCAAGGCCAGGCGGACTGGGGACAGCAAGGTGTCATCATGCCCGGTAGTCCTGACGTATGGTCCTAGGGCTCAGGTTCTCAGAGAGAAAGAGAGAACGAGAGAATTAGAGAGAGCATACTTAAATTCACACAGGACACTGGATAAGACAGGAGAAGTACTCCAGGTATAACCAACTAACCCCAGCCCCCGACACACATAAACTCTGCAGCATAAATACTGGAGGCTGAGACAGGAGCGGTCCGGAGAACTGTGGCCCCCATCCGAAGAAACCCCGGACAGGGCCAAACAGGAAGGATATAACCCCACCCACTCCGCCAAAGCACAGCCCCGCACCACTAGAGGGATATCCCCAACCACCAACTTACAATCCTGAGACAAGGCCGAGTATAGCCCACAGAGGTCTCCACCACAGCACAAACCAAGGGGGGCGCCAACCCAGACAGGAAGATCACGTCAGTAACTCAACCCACTCAAGTGACGCACCCTCCCAGGGACGGCATGAAAGAGCACCAGCAAGTCAGTGACTCAGCCCCTGCAACAGGGTTAGAGGCAGAGAACCCCAGTGGAGAGGGGAACCGGCCCGGCAGAGGACAGCAAGGGCTGTTCGTTGCTCCAGCCTTTCCGTTCACCTTCACACTCCTGGGCCAGACTACACTCAATCATATGACCTACAGAAGAGATAAGTCTTCAGTAAAGACTTAAAGGTTGAGACCGAGTCTCTCTCACATGGGTAGGCAGACTGTTCCATAAAAATGGAGATCTATAGGAGAAAAGCCCTGCCTCCCGCTGTTTGCTTAGAAATTCTAGGGACAATTAGGAGGCCTGCGTCTTGTGACCGTAATCGTATTGGTATGTACGGCAGGACCAACTCGGAAAGATAGGTAGGAGCAAGCCCCTGCCACTTTATTGGTTAACAGTAAAACCTTGAAATCAGCCCTTGCCTTAACAGGAAGCCAGTGTAGGGGAAGCTAGCACTGGAGTAATATGATCAAATTTCTTGGTTCTAGTCAGGATTCTATGTAGCCGTATTTAGCACTAACTGAAGTTTATTTAGTGCTTTATCCGGTAGCCGGAAAATAGAGCATTGCAGTAGTCTAACCTAGAAGTAACAAATGCATGGATTAATTTTTCTGCATCATTTTTGGACAGAAAATTTCTGATTTTTGCAATGTTACGTAGATGGAAAAAAGCTGTCCTTGAAACAGTCTTGATATGTTCGTCAAAAGAGAGATCAGGGTCAAGAGTAACACCGAGGTCCTTCACAGTTTTATTTGAGACGACTTTACAACCATCTAGATGAATTGTCAGATTTAACAGAAGATCTCTTTGTTTCTTGGGACCTAGAACAAGCATCTCTGTTTTGTCCGAGTTTAAAAGTAAAAAGTTTTCAGCCATCCACTTCCTTATGTCTGAAACACAGGCTTCTAGCGAGGGGCAATTTTGGGGCTTCACCATGTTTCATTGAAATGTACAGCTGTGTGTCATCCGCATAGCAGTGAAAGTTAACATTATGTTTTCGAATAACATCCCCAAGAGGTAAAATATATAGTGAAAACAATAGTGGTCCTTAAACGGAACCTTGAGGAAAGAAACGTACAGTTGATTTGTCGGAGGACAGACCATTCACAGAGACAAACTGATATCTTTCCGACAGGTAGGATCTAAACCAGGCCAGAACTTGTCCGTGTAGACCAATTTGGGTTTCCAGTCTCTCCAAAAGAATGTGGTGATCGATGGTGTCAAAGGCAGCACTAGGGTCTAGTAGCACGAGGACAGATGCAGAGCCTCGGTCTGACGCCATTAAAGGTCATTTACCACCTTCACAAGTGCAGTCTCAGTGCTATGATGGGGTCTAAAACCAGACTGAAGCATTTCGTATACATTGTTTGTCTTCAGAAAGGCAGTGAGTTGCTGCGCAACAGCTTTTTCTAAAATTTTTGAGAGGAATGGAAGATTCGATATAGGCCACCGTGTGTTTTTATATTTTCCGGGTCAAGGTTTGGCTTTTTCAGAAGGCACTGTCACTCCACTTTTAGTGAGTTTGGTACACATCCGGTGGATAGAGCGCTGTTTATTATGTTCAACATAGGAGGGCCAAGCACAGGAAGCAGCTCCTTCAGCAGTTTAGTAGGAATAGGATCCAGTATGCAGCTTGAAGGTTTAGAGGCCATGATTATTTTCATCATTGTGGCAAGAGATATAGTACTAAAACACTTAAGTGTCTCTCCGATCCCAGGCCCTCGCAGAGTGTGCAGATCCAGGACAGCTAAGCCCTGGAGGAATACGCAGATTCAAAGAGGAGTCCGTAATTTGCTTTCTCAATGGTCATGATCTTTTCCTCAAAGAAGTTCATGAATTTATCACTGCTGAAGTGAAAGCCATCCTCTCTTGGGGAATGCTGCTTTTTAGTTAGCTTTGCAACAGTATCAAAAAGAAATTTTGGATTGTTCTTATTTTCCTCAATTAAGTTGGAAAAGTAGGATGATCGAGCAGCAGTGAGGGCTCCTCGGTGCTGCACGTACTGTCTTTCCAAGCTAGTCGGAAGACTTCCAGTTTGGTGTGGCGCCATTTCCGTTCCAATTTCCTGGAAGCTTGCTTCAAAGCTCGGGTATTTTCTGTATACCAGGGAGCTAGTTTCTTATGACAAATGTTTTTCGTTTTTAGGGTGGCAACTGCATCTAGGGTATTGCGCAAGGTTAAATTGAGTTCCTCAGTTAAGTGGTTAACTGATTTTTGTCCTCTGACGTCCTTGGGTAGGCAGAAGGAGTCTGGAAGGGCATCAATGAATTTTTTGTGTTGTTTGAGAATTTATAGCACATTTTGATGCTCCTTGGTTGGGGTCTGAGCAGATTATTTGTTGCGATTGCAAATGCTAATAAAATGGTGGTCCGATAGTCCAGGATTTTTGTGGAAAAACATTAAGATCTACAACATTTATTCCATGGGACAAAACTAGGTCCAGAGTATGACTGTGGCAGTGAGTAGGTCCAGAGACATGTTGGACAAAACCCACTGAGTCGAAGTAATGGCTCCGAAAGACTTTTGGAGTGGGTCTGTGGACTTCTCCATGTGAATATTAAAATCACCAAAAATTAGAATATGATCTGCTATGACTACAAGGTCTGAGACTATGTTTAAACCCCTGAGAACATGCTGGTATCTAGCAGGCAGCTGGTTCCTTCCCTGTCTTGACCTAGTTCTCATCCATTAGGGGCCCACAACAATGGAGGAGGTAGAGAAGACTGAAGAGACGGAAGGATGAACAGGTAAAGAATGTAGACATGTTGGAAGGATGAGAGGTAGTATGGAAACAGAGGTAGACATGATGGAAGGATGAGAGGTAGTATGGAAACAGAGGTAGACATGATGGAAGGATGAGAGGTAGTATGGAAAAAGAGGTAGACATGATGGAAGGATGAGAGGTAGTAGGGAAACAGAGGTAGACATGATGGAAGGATGAGAGGTAGTAGGGAAACAGAGGTAGACATGATGGAAGGATGAGAGGTAGTAGGGAAACAGAGGTAGACATGATGGAAGGATGAGAGGTAGTAGGGAAACAGAGGTAGACATGATGGAAGGATGAGAGGTAGTAGGGAAACAGAGGTATACATGATGGAAGGATGAGAGGTAGTAGGGAAACAGAGGTAGACATGATGGAAGGATGAGAGGTAGTAGGGAAACAGAGGTAGACATGATGGAAGGATTAGAGGTAGTAGGGAAACAGAGGTAGATGGCTGATAGACAGATGGATGGACATCTGTCTATCTGTCTGTCTCTGTCCCTTCAGCAAATAGGAGGATGTATGTTGTATCCAGGTGCCAAACCAGCTCCAGCTATAAGTCTGTCTGAGGAGCCTGACATTTAAAAGTAAATACCTTTCCTCAGACATGTTGTTATGTTGAAACCAACTTCCCTACATTCAGTGGGAGTTCCTCACTAAGCAGCTAGTCCCAGCAGGTCGGAAGCAGAGTGAGCACATTAATACAACAGCTCCCCACTCGACTATTGGTCTAAATTAATTATTAGGTCTGGTTAGAGCCACCCCTACACTGACTTAGGCAGAATAAGTGTGTGTGTGTGTGTGTGTGTGTGTGTATGTCTTGGGAGATGGACAATGATAGACTCCAGAGTGGAGGGATATGGTGCTCCTGGTCTCCTCGGCAGAGCACTGTAAAGCCAGTGACACACAAGGGCTTAGAGAAGTTGACTGCTTCAGCGGCTTGTAATCTCCACACACAGACAGGCCTGTGGAAAGGAGGGTGTGTGTGTGTTTGTGTACATGCAGCCAGATTGTCTATACCAGATAACGACCTATACAACAAAAACTTGGACTACTTATAGCGGATGGAGAAACTACACTTGAAATGTGACATTTCCTCCATGGTATTATGTATGGATATGGTTGGTATGGAACTTTTCCTATGAAGATGAACCCTTTATCCACCTGTGCTATCCTGGGAGCCTCAGCTCTGCTGATATCAGCATTACAGAACAATGTGTTAGAGCACTGTACCAGATAGGACTGTGTACTGCTCTAACCATCACAAAAAACCCCAACATCCCAACATCCAGGCACTCCCAAGATCAGAGAAACCGTCAGGATTCTAAGAGGCGGATTACTATGGAGTTCTGAAACACCACATATGGAAATATTAAAAGAAGGACTGCATGCTGGGGATGCCTTTCACTACACAAACAATTGTATACGTTCCTCTTCCCGCTTCTAGGAAGGGGGTCAGATAATGGTGACGCTACCAGGGGAAGGAACGACGAGAGAGCAGACGAAAAAACAAAGAGAGGCAAAAATAACTTGTGCTCATGAAACATTCCTCTTCAAGTGATTCCACAGAGAGCGGTGGGAACGGGCTGAGCTCGCCTAAAGTCACTTCACTTCCACACACACTCAGATCAATGGTGGAACAGCTCTGATCGTAGAAGGGCCTCTCTCTCTCTCTCTCTCTCTCTCTCTCTCTCTCTCTCTCTCTCTCTCTCTCTCTCTCTCTCTCTCTCTCTCTCTCTCTCTCTCTCTCTCTCTCTCTCTCTCTCTCTCTCTCCTCTCTCTCTCTCTCTCTCTCTCTCTCTCTCTCTCTCTCTCTCTCTCTCTCTCTCTCTCTCTCTCTCTCTCTCTCTCTCTCTCTCTCTCTCCCTCCCTCTCTCTCTCTCTCTCTCTCTTTCCCCCTCTCTCTTCCCCTCTCTCTTTCCCCTCTCTCTCAGTTATGGGAGAAAAGGGTCAGAGAAGATCAGAGAGGCCGCTAGGAGTGCAAACACACACTAAGAGAGAGAGAATAAAGCAAGGGAAGGAGGGTGAGGGAAATAGTATTTCATTCAGAGAGGACTTTATCTACCCCTTCTCTCTCTCTCTCTCTCTTAGTGTGTGTTTGCACTCCTAGCGGTCTCTCTGATCTTCTCTGACCATTTTCTCCCATACCTCCCATAACTTCCAGCGACACACACATGAAAGCGTAGTACTCAGGGAATAACTCATCTATACAAAACTGTATTGTCCAGCATCACACATACTATACATGTTTCTCTGTGGTAACACTGTGTGACAATTCAGACTATTTTCTACATCACAGAATAATCCTCTCCACATTAACCCGACTGGGGCTATGTCGTTAGTCTTTGAAGTTAGGCTGTTATTACGTCTGACTATTTTTTTAGTTTTTTATGTGTCTAGCATTTATATTATTTTGGTATATTTAGAGGAGGAGAGTGATGGTTGCTGGGCAATGCATCGCAGTGCTAGAGGCGTCACTACAGCAACCGGCCGTGATCGGGAGTCCCATTGGGCGGAGCACAATTGGCCCAGCATCGTCCGGGTTAGGGGAGGGTTTGGCCCAGCGTCGTCTGGGTTAGGGGAGGGTTTGGCCCAGTGTCGTCCGGGTTAGGGGAGGGTTTGGCCCAGCGTCGTCCGGGGTTAGGGAGGGTTTGGCCCAGTGTCGTCCGGGTTGCCCAGCGTCTCGGTTAGGGGAGGGTTTGGCCCAGCGTCGTCCGGGTTAGGGGAGGGTTTGGCCCAGCGCCTTAGGGGGTTCCACGCGGGTTAGGGGGGGTTTGGCCCACGTCGTCCGGGTTAGGGGAGGGTTTGGCCCAGCGTCGTCCGGGTTAGGGGAGGGTTTGGCCCAGCGTCGTCCGGGGTTAGGGCAGGGTTTGGCCCAGCGTTGTCCGGGTTAGGGGAGGGGTTGGCCCAGCGTCGTCCGGGTTAGGGGAGGGTTTGGCCCAGTGTTGTCCGGGTTAGGGGAGGGTTTGGACAGGGGGGGCTTTACAAGTAGGCTGTCATTGTAAATAAGGTTAAATAAAAATATAATAAAATATGACAGGGTAGTTACTGTATCACACTGACACATTCAAACACAAACTGTAAAACAAACTTGTGCACAAACACGCACCCACACACATGCACTCACATACTAACTGGTGTAGGTATCTATCCCTGACCAGTTTGCCCACATCAGATGGGACCAGCTAAATAGCAATTTCCAGTTTCCACCCCGATTGTCCCATAAATCCCCTGAGGGATTCCGATCTCCTCTCCCTCTGTCTCTTCCTGGTTTCACAGCACTGCTTCAGGACTTACAGCAGAGTGACAGTTCCATTACTATAGTTCCATGTATGATATGCATATAAAATACTTAATCACCACAATATTACCGCATAAAACTGTCCGACCACTGCACTACAAAAAGAGGGCTAGCAATGTTAACCAATCACCACACTTTTACTGCATGAAAGGATTCAATCAAGCCCCACGTCAACAAACTTTTCACCTGTCTCGCATTTTTTGACAAATTGGACAAAAATCTTTGCAAATTGACATGCTAAATGTCAGAATTGCCGCAGCAAAATCAAGCATTTTTGGCCCGCAACTATCACAAAAAACGCTGCGAAATCCTTGAGGGACTGACTGTACAGTATGCATTTACCCAGCAGGTGTAGCCAGTACTGTAGCCTGTACTTACTGGCTGTACTTATAAGCTGCTACTATTTTCCCAGTACTCGTGGCTTTTAAGGCTCCTCTAAATGTAATACAAGCAGCTTTTCCCAGCATGAGAACCTGCTGCCTTGCAAAGTCCTTAACTTCTACCGTCTTTTACAAGCTTCCTGCTGCAGTCACTTTAACACCTGCTCGTATTTCAGCTAGTTTATTATACCTGCATGATGAGCTGACAGCACTCTCTCAGAAAGCCCTGGCTTCAGGGGACACAGAAGAGAAAAAGGAGAGGAATAAAATAAGAGAGAAAGAGAGAAAGCGAGAGGCAGAGAGTGAGAGAGAGAGAGAGAGAGAGAGAGAGAGAGAGAGAGAGAGAGAGAGAGAGAGAGAGAAAGAGAGAAAGAGAGAGAGAATGTGTACATGTGTATGTGTGTATAAGGGGCAAGAGTGACAGAGGGAAAGATATATTTTGCTGGGTGCTGTCAGTGCTAAAAGTTCTAAAGCAGTCCCTAGCTCATCTCTGTGACACTGTGTGCCATTCAAATGGTCATCTCCCTATTCATTTATCCACAGCACAGCGGCATATTTAGCACCTCTGAAATATCACGTATCCTCTTAGGAGAAACAGGAGATCATCTGGGCTCTGCTGAAAAACCTTTTTGAGGGAACAATCGATCCAACAGCCTGCTAATTCGTCCCGGTCTAACAAGTTTTTTCTCTCTCTCAAATCAAAGCCCCTAATAGCTGGTAGAGCTGTGTCCGTCAAAACACAGACAGTACACAGGTTTCCAAATTGAACTGCCTGAAGTAGAAAAATAGACAGTCTGGCAGAGATTGGGTTCTAGTTGCGGTAAAGGGGAGGTGGGGCAGTGATCTAACAGAAAGAGAGAAATGATAGGTGAGGGAGGAGGGGGAGAAAGGGAGGTTGGGGGAGGAGAGGAGAGTTTTCACCTCTCTATGCTGTCATGCTTCAGTTAGCAGCTGTCTGGGTGGAGGTGAGGAGAGAGGGTTGAAGCAAGAAGGCAGGGAGACAGAGAGAGACAGAGATAAAGACAGAGAGAGACAGAGATAAAGACAGAGGGAGACAGAGATAAAGACAGAGAGACAGAGATAAAGACAGAGGGAGACAGAGATAAAGACAGAGAGACAGAGATAAAGACAGAGAGAGACAGAGATAAAGACAGAGGGGGACAGATAAAGACAGAGAGAGACAGAGATAAAGACAGAGGGAGACAGAGATAAAGACAGAGAGAGACAAAGATAAAGACAGAGAGAGACAGAGATAAAGACAGAGGGAGACAGAGATAAAGACAGAGGGATACAGAGATAAAGACAGAGAGAGACAGAGATAAAGACAGAGGGAGACAGAGATAAAGACAGAGAGAGACAGAGATAAAGACAGAGAGACAGAGATAAAGACAGAGATAAAGACAGAGGGAGACAGAGATAAAGACAGAGAGAGACAGAGATAAAGACAGAGAGACAGAGATAAAGACAAAGATAAAGACAGAGGGAGACAGAGATAAAGACAGAGAGAGACAGAGATAAAGACAGAGGGAGACAGAGATAAAGACAGAGGGAGACAGAGATAAAGACAGAGATAAAGACAGAGGGAGACAGAGATAAAGACAGAGATAAAGACAGAGGGAGACAGATAAAAAAAACAGAGAGATACAGATATAAAGACAGAGATAAAGACAAAGAGAGAGAGATAAAGACAGAGATGAAGATAGAGAGAGACAGAGATAAAGACAGAGATAAAGATAGAGAGAGACAGAGAGAGACAGAGATAAAGACAGAGATAAAGACAGAGAGAGACAGCGATAAAGACAGAGATACAGATATAAAGACAGAGATAAAGACAGATATACAGAGATAAAGACAGAGATAAAGACAGAGGGAGACAGATAAAAAGACAGAGAGATACAGATATAAAGACAGAGATAAAGACAAAGAGAGAGAGAGAGATAAAGACAGAGAAAGATAGAGAGACAGAGAGAGACAGAGATAAAGACAGAGATAAAGACAGAGAGAGACAGCGATAAAGACAGAGATACAGATATAAAGACAGAGATAAAGACAGATATACAGAGATAAAGACAGAGATAAAGACAGAGGGAGACAGATAAAAAGACAGAGAGATACAGATATAAAGACAGAGATAAAGACAAAGAGAGAGAGAGAGATAAAGACAGAGAAAGATAGAGAGACAGAGAGAGACAGAGATAAAGACAGAGATAAAGACAGAGATAAAGATAGAGAGAGACAGAGATAAAGACAGAGATAAAGACAGAGAGAGACAGTGATAAAGACAGAGATACAGAGATAAAGACAGATATAAAGACAGAGATAAAGACAGAGAGACAGAGATAAAGACAGAGATAAAGACAGATATAAAGACAGAGATAAAGACAGAGAGATAGTAGAAGGAAGTATTTTCTAAATGAAACTTTTTCTCTTTCTCTTTTGTTCTACACTGAGTGTACAAAACATTAGGAACACCTGCCCTTTCCATGACATCGACTGACCAGGTGAATCCAGGTGAAATATATGATCCCTTATTGATTTCACTTGTTAAATCCACTTCAATCAGTGTAGATGAAGGAGAGGAGACCGGTTAAAGAAGGATTTTTAAGCCTTGAGACATGGATTGTGTATGCGTGCCATTCAGAGGGTGAATGGGCAAGACAAAATATTTAAGTGCCTTTGAACAGGGTATGGTAGTAGGTGCCAGGCGCACCCGTTTGTGTCAAGAACTGCAACACTGCTGGGTTTTTCACGCTCAGCAGTTTCCTGTGTGTATCAAGAATGGTCCACCACCCAAAGGACATCCAGCCAACTTGACACAACTGTGGGAAGCATTGGAGTCAACATGGGCCAGCATCCCTGTGGAATGCTTTCGACATCTTGTAGAATCCATGCCCCGACGAATTGAGGCTGTTCTGAGGGCAAAAGGGGGGGGTGCAACTCAATATTAGGAAGATGTTCCTAATGTTTGGTATACTCAGTGTATATCTCAAATGGTAGTGGGAAATAGTGGTATCTGAAGCATGTGGGTGCCATTTGATAACCAAAAGGGAGAAGGGCTGGTCTAGAGGCGAGACAGACAGGAGACAGGTGCTTACCAGACTGGCCAGGCGGTGGTATTCCTGAAGGGACTCTGGGCAGACACATGAGGACGGTCAGTACACCGGCCCTGCTCCCCCAACATGGCTCCACTGCTATAGGCTTGGGTACACCCTGCACAGAGAGAGAGGAAGGAAGGAGCGTGTCAGTCATGTCAATCAATAAACACTCCCAAATCTCATCACAAAGTGGTCCCACTGTTTCTATGAGAACGTTGCACTGCTTGTGTTCCGCTAAAACTTAGCTTTTTATATTTCCTGTTGTTGTCTTTTAAATAATTCAAAGTAATTTTTTGAAAGATGAACCATAGATTTTACACGCAAAGACAATATGCAAAATGTTTGACATGTGCATGGATCCAGTATGGAAATGGACAGCAGCATTCACCATGTACTACATCTTATTTGCTGTGTGACAATGAACTAGACCTGAGGTGAGTCCAGCTACTAAGATATGTCTGTAGGCAGCCAATATCCAGGCACTGGTGAGTCATTGACTGGACATCTATTTCAGTTAGGCTGGATGTCCAGGGGATGGAGGACCCAACCCCACCCCGCTCCCACCTCCCCCCAGATGAGGGCCTCACACATGGGGGAGAGGGCTGACTGACAGCCCCTAGAGCTCCACCTGAAGCCCAAGTAATGGAGATGGATGGTTGGAGGAGACGCTAGGTGCAGGGGAGGTATTTTCCTCCTCTCCCCTAAGCTCTAGCCGCCACATCCATTTCACTCAGGCTTGTTGAGGGACAGACCCTGGGGGGTGTGGCTAGAGAGAGGACCACTCATTTCTTTCCATTAAGCCATACATACTCTCCTCACAGCTCACACCTCCTGACTACCAAGCAGCTCAGGGCATGGCCAAGATACCAGCCTCACCTTCTCCTAGGAGAGGGTCTCAAACATGCCACCAGAAGCATTCCAACATGGAGAGGCCAAAATCACAGCTCTGATCATTGCTATCCCACACTGGCACACTTCAGCAAATGTGTTCTTCTTTTTCCCCACTCTCAAAGGACAACTTAATCATCAGTGCTGTGTCAAGCCCTCACATAGACGTTGTCAAAGGCAGTAAATGCTTTTCCAGTAGTATGTAATTGGATGTACAAACACAACAAAAACACACACAAGCATAACACACACGTTCTTTCAGCTTAAGGTGCATTGATCCCTGCTGTGAGATGATTAAACAGTGACGAGAAGTTGACGTGGTCTCTTGATCATCCTCCACGGTGTCTTGCTGCTACGCACAGCTCTCAAACACAGAACAGAAGCACAGCACAGGGCTTACAGTAGAAAAAGTGAGGAAACAATCATGCTGAAGAGGAGTAGATGGGAGAGATGCAGAGGTGATGCTAGGACAATATAGTCTACAGTTGACCTTGAGGGCAGCAACTCTATTAAAACAAAGTCTATATGCACCTGATATTTCTTTGATATAGGGTCTCTGTGGTACTGGCTGACAGTAGCTGTCAGACGGAGCTCTACTGAACTACAGTATCGAGCAGCAGGTTTGACCCCGGTACCACACCACACCAGAGAGGGAGGTGTCGGGTGACCACAGGGGTCAGGGTTGGACCGTGTTTACTCCTGGTGTCTGCTCTGTTCTGGGGAGGACCCGAGATGAGAGGAGACAGATGTGGTTGTTTACCGGCAACAGGGAAGAGGGCTTGACCTCTGGTCATCTAGATCAATGTCCCGTCGGCAGACAATAGCAGAGCAGCCTCCTCTTACATAGGCTGGGTTACAGTACCAGCACCCTGCTACACCCTGCTACACCCTGCTTTACACTACCAATTACACCCACACAAGTTCATTGTGTTTCAGTTGGAATGCACCAATGGTATGTCAATAGGGTGAGATTAAAGTGGATAGAGGGTTTAGTCTGTACTTGAAGTGTGCCTGTCCTCTCTACAGTACTCTGAAGTGCCTGTCTCCGTGGGTAGAGCTCCCTTAGAGAGTAGCCAGTACAGGGCAGCAGTGTGGCTTGCCACCCTACCTCTCCAGAGAACTCACTTCAGCTGTGCCAGCCTTCCCTTGTTCTCCCTAGAGACATGGTGGCAATGTTGGGTGCTCTATCTGAGATATACTATCCTGCAGTACTGCTCTTATTTTCTGCGCTTCTTGCATCTCCCCTGTTTCTACAGGCACTTTAAATGAAATACATAGGAGGCTTTCTTCACAAAATAGATTAAATAAATTAAAGGGGAATGGAGAGAAAGAGAAAGAGACCAAGAGAGAAAGGGAGAAAGAGATGGAGAGAGAGACCGAGAGAGAAAGGGAGAAAGAGATGGAGAGAGAGACCGAGAGAGAAAGGGAGAAAGAGATGGAGAGAGAGACTGAGAGAGAAAGGCAGAAAGAGAGGCATTTAAAGAGTAAAAGCTGGAAGGGGGATGAATGAATGAAAGCTTTGCTAACACCAAGCGTCTAAAGGATGATAGAGAACAATGTGTGAGATGTCCTACCACTCAAGTGGTCTTTAATTAAGGCGACCCATCAAAACAATGAACCATTATCAAAATGGCAATTACAACACACACACACACACACACGCACACACACTGAAAGTAAAAAAAACACCACACTATCAAAGCCCCACCGCCCCTTCCATCGGCCCCATTGATAATAAGTTTAACTGCTGAAGCATAGAGCATAATTACAGGGTAGGGCCTCCCATGTTTGTTCTGTGTTTGGGGGCATCAGGAAATGATGAATTCCCCAGCTCTCTGAAAGAGGAAATGGGTTCCCCGCAAAGAGCCAACTCTGGTAGAACAGAGTGCAACATCCAGGAGGTTCTTATTAGAGCGTGACGGCTGCTAGCACAACGCTATCAATTAAGAGAGCTGAGAGACACAACAATTAGTGACACAACAATTAGGAGCGTCAGAGAGAAACAGGTGCTAGAGGAACCTGGCAGAACCTCGTCATTACAGCTGTCTTAGGGGTTTGGAACAAGCAGCTCACTTGAATGGCACTTTTACTGAAGAAAATACATCTCACAATCAATTCACATGTCAGTGTTACTAACGGAATAGTATCTATTTTCAACTGTGTGCACTCCCCAATCATCCCAATGTAGTTTTTACTTTGCATTCATGATAATCTTTTGAGTTAGGGAAATGGACAGATTCATGTAGCATGACTTAAAGCACCTTTTCTCTATGGAGACAGATCATGAGTGTGTGACCTGGTGTGTAACATGGACCTTTGATCCTGAACACACACACACACACACACAGGTTTGCTCAGCTGAGACATTTCCTTCAGGAAATGACTGGTTAATGGACCTGACGCTCCTCATTTCCCCTAGCACTGACCGGCCACAACCATGATCCAGCATGAAATTACACCAAAGACACACAAACACCCCCCCCACCCCAAAAAAAACCTAAAAAACATGAAAAGATTGTAATCATTGCATAATTTAATAAAGTTACTTAAAAGAGTGATATGCAACCAGGCACAGATTTTTCTAGAGTGTTGTTCAGAATGTACTGCCATCTCTTCCTGTGTCCAATCTGTTGCTGGGAGCAGGAGGAGCAGGAGGACAGAGGAAACCCTGGCTGTGTCTCTGAGGGCTGAAACATCTGTTTAAAAGGGATCATTAAGACTGATTTATCATCCTGGAGGACAGCTCCAGAGGGCCGTACATCTCCCCGCAGCCGCACGGCCACACATATTTGTCCATTTAATTTAAATCCTCATGAATAGGTATTTTATTAAAATTACACCTTCAAGACGAGTAGCATTAAAGAGCGTGAGTAAGTGATAAAGTTGTCCTGGAGAGTAGAGCCCCTTGGCACCCATCCTAAATGAATCAGCTAAAGCAGAAAAGACAAGGGACTTGGGCAGAGAGAGAGAGAAAGAGAGAGATAGATTAGAGAAGAGAAAGAACTTGAGGGAGATTGCTGAGCTGTATTTTAGAAACAGTTTTACGAGCATGAAACACTAACAGGAGAGGACTTGAACTGTATTATTTGACCCGAGGAGAATTTGAGAGACATTCAGCTCCATTCGTCTAACTGAAGCGGGGGCATTGTCCACTGGAAAAAGCCTGAGGGTGGGCTAACACTGCAGTCTTCAGCTTTGAACAGAATAGTAAGAAAACCACTTAGTAGTGCTAGTGTATAAAGGCACTTGACACTGTAGAAGTGGCAAACCTCTTGGAGCCATTTTCCCATATCTGCCCATTATGTTTCTCTCTCCCCTGAGGAGGTAAGGTTTTTTTTCTAGGTGAAATTCTCTCAATCTCCTCCCCCACATGGAGACAATGAGGAATAGGTAGAGGAAGGGTGAGCAAGAGAGAGAGAGAGAGAGAGAAAGTGAAAAAGAGAGAGAAAGGCATTCCAGGAGGCAGCTTGTAAATGGCTGGCCCATCCCTCCAGGACCGACATTGAACAGCCCTGAACTATACTGAACAAAAATATAAACGCAACATGCAACAATTTCAAAGATTTTAAAGAGTTAACAGTTCATAAAAGGAAATCAGTCAATTGGAATAAATTAATTAGGCCCTAATCTATGGATTTCACATTACTGGGAATACAGATATGCACCTGTTGGTCACAGATACCTTAAAAGAAAAGGTAGGGGTGTGGATCAGAAAACCAGTCCGTATCTGGTGTGACCACTATTTGCCTCATGCAGTGTGACACATCTCCTTCGCATAGAGTTGATCAGGCTGTTGATTGTGGAATGTTGTCCCACTCCTCTTCAATGGCTGTGCGAAGTTGCTGGATATTGGTGGGAACTGGAACACGCTGTCATACACGTCGATCCACAGCATCCCAAACATGCTCAATGGGTGTCATGGCTGGTGAGTATTGTTAGGTTCTAAATGAACAGAGTAAAAAAATCTTGCGGACGATTATTAAAGCTCAAACCAAGTTTATTCGCTCAATGGGTCAGATAGCTGCACAGACAAAAAACATATTCACACAAGCACTTGTATTTAACCCTTCCTATGCAGAGTCTCCTCCTCACACATCTGGTCAGCCAATACATCTTTGTTGCTAGACAGAACTTTAGTGATGACTGTTCTTTCTCACTTCATCTAACCTGACCTCGGCCCGAATTCCTCAATCCTCCCCACTCAGAGCTGTCCTATTGACTTGTACCAGTCTGTGACCCTCCTTATTCCCATAGGATCCCTGATGTCTAACAATAACATGTTCTGACAGTATGTACACTTCCTGCCTTCCTCTGTCTCCCTCTGTGACATGATTAAGGATTTTTCAAGTTTATAAGTCAGAACCCATCAGTATGCAGGCCATGGAAGAACTGGGACATTTTCAGCTTCCAGGAATTGTGTACAGATCTTTGCGACATGGGGCCGTGCATTATCATGCTGAAACATGAGGTGATGGCAGCGGATGAATGGCACGACAATGGGCCTCAGGATCTCGTCACAGTATTTCTGTGCATTCAAATTGCCATTGATAAAATGCAATTGTGTTCGTTGTCCGTAGCTTATGCCTGCTCATACCATAACCCCACCGCCACCATGGGGCACTCTGTTCACAACGTTGGACGTACTGCCAAATTCTCTAAAACAACGTTGGAGGCGGCTTATGGTAGAGATATTAACATTAAATGATCTGGCAACAGATCTGGTGGACATTCCTGCAGTCAAGCATGCCAATTGCAAGCTCCCTCAAAACTTGAGACA